>NC_034409.1:10409495-10709495 GCF_002078875.1 Numida meleagris | reverse complement strand
AACAGAATGAGATTTAGCTTGAAGAAAACTTTTTCCCCTCCACTTTCCAGTCCCAAAACTGGAGGTTTCTTGCTTATCAGGAACTCTGCTTCCAAAAATCTGCCATCAGCAACTGGGCACTCTTCCAGGCACTGCCACCATGGAGCTGCTCCTTCTCCTGCTAGGAGGCTGGAACAGTAGTGACAAAGCTGCCAATGACTTTTGGAAGCACGTGGCCCCACAACGTTTGACATCACTCCTAAAGCTATGCTAACCTGTTCAGCTGGTTGTGTAGTCACCAGGACTGACACTGTCAAGAGATTCTGCCTCATGAGTTTTGTTCATTTGGGAGCAAGTCACGTATAATGTGTTTTTCACAGGTATCTTCTTTCCCAGAAAAAAAAAACATAAATTGAACAACACTTTTAGTTTGTCTCTTCGTATGATGAATACAGCTGGGAGCCATACACACAGAGGAACTTGATATTAAGTACAGACTTTACTAGGGGAAGCTACAAATCCTTTTTACTTCCTGATCTCATATATTTTATCTATTTGACTTGCAGAGTGATAGACCAAGAGCCTGTATTTCAGTTGGGTTTGTCAGTGAAAGAAAAGTGATTAACCTTGCCATGAAAGTGTATCATACTGCAAGGAAGCACGAGCAAAGGCTTAAATGGTCAGTGTGAAACTTTACAGCCTCCAGTTGTATCTGAGCTCCAGTGCTGCAAACGCAGCAGAGACTCTGTGTCCAGAGACCACCTCTCTGGGACCCTCAGCCCCATGGATAAAACCAGAAATGCCCATGATTTGACCTGCACAACTATGGTCCAGGTACTGGCTGAACTAGATGTAAGGATTCTTATTGCTTTTTTAAACCTCAGTCATCTTTCTTGTTTGTAGCTGTTTTCCTTTAGACTATGTTCTGTTAAGCCCAGAAATTGTTCCTGAACACATGCTGAGCCATGGGTAAAGACGCTTTTCTTTCATTCTTTCCACATTGCCAGCCTTCCTCACATAGACCTACCACAACGTGTCCTGAAATGTGTAATCAAGCATTGAGAAGAAGACAAGAATAACAAGGGTAAATGTTGTGGTTCACCACGTACGTGGCAGCACTGACTTCTGCTCCTCATGCCAAAGTAAACCGTGGTCACAACCCCCTCTTTTGTACTATGTGTGAGTTTTATTCAAGTGGATCTGACAAGTGATATGCTGAGATCTGCAGTGCCTAGATGAAAGTATTTATATAAAGAAATCAATAAGCCTCCACTAATTACTTCAAGTGAAGCTCAGGATGAGGGATAATTTCAGGACAGTTGAATAAAAGAGTCTGATTTGATCAAAGCAACCATCTAAACCAGTGGTTCTTAATTTGCTTCTGTTGGTGGTTCAGTTTGGAGTGCTTGATTATCTGAAAACTTCAGAGATATGCCTAAATTCTTACCCTGAATGGGAGTAATCACATATCTCCACAGCTGAGTTCTGATCTTTGTCTGCTTTAGATTATGTTTATTAAAGGCATTAAAAATGCCTTATGCTTTCTATTATTTATGTATGTATTTTATGATGGGTTAATAGCTGATTATTGTCTGTGATGCAGTGCAAGCAATATATTGTAAGTGATTATGAGCACATCTGTGGACAATACAGAAAGTTACAATGCACATATTTATCTACCTGGTGTGGCTATTGGCTGGTGTTAATAACGCAGCTAACGTTATTTACCGAGATAAATCAATAGACAATGAGGATTGCCAAAGGTCAGAGGAGGACTCCTGTAGTTTCAAGGCCCACGCGAGTTTCAAGGCCCACCATCTTCAGTGTGGCCTACTTTAACTTTTCCAGTAGCTCTGCCTAGAGTCATTCCCATCACGCAATTTTCTGCCTGTTTTGCAGATGTTTGCCAGGGTTGTCTCCATGCTGTGGTGTGCAATGGCTGTAAAGTTGAGATCTAAGTCCAAATATCTCTTGGGTCATATTCACATACAATGTGCCCAAATCTGAACATGTTTCACGTTAATATCAGCTGCTGCAAAAGGTTTCCAGGGCCTGACACCTGAGATAGAGAGGATTTGGCTGCACAGAGCGCACAGTCCAAACACAGCTCCCTGTTCAGCTTCCTCTTGTGTAATAAGGACCTTGGATGTGACAGCCTTGGAGAGTGGCTCAGGCATTTCATAAAAATAGTTTAGTAGGCAGTAAGAGTACAGCCCTCTCAGCCTCCATGGTGAGAAGGACAGGAAGTAAATTTTCCTTCCTCAACTATGAGCCCACTGATTGTTTAAGGCAAATATATCTATTCATGGTAGAGACTGAGTCAGTAATTCCAAAGGAGGTGATATGTTGTTGTTGTTAGAATTGATCAGAAATGTAAGTAATTAAAATAAGATCTATGTATTCATATCAGGAAAAAAAAAAAAGGATTTTAACAATAATTTCTCATTACAGATCAATTTTTAACTTCTGGTCTATGTCAGCCAACAAGAAACATTGTAATTTTTTTTAATCATCATAGCTGATATATATTGTCCTCCATTGCCTACAAAAAAAAAAGAATAGAAATTGTTAGGATAAAAAAGGCAGTATATACTGTTTTTGTTTTGTCACTGAATATTTAGAATTTATGGATATAGTAGGGCTCTGCATTCAAATATAAATAGGGCTAAACATCCCAAGAGTCTTGTTATCCTAAGATAAACTTTGCCTATCAATATATACATTATTGATGCAGTAAAAGAAAGGTATTGATCCATTTAAAGAAAGGTATAGTTTTAAAAAGGCTATTTTCTGGGACATTTTTACATACAGAAAAATGTTAAAACCCTCTTTATCCAACCCCACTGCCCCCAAAGAAACAAAAACAAGTTTTTTTCCCATATTCTTATTTTGCATTTGCGGATTTTTTCTCTCTTGGTTTTTAAAGACATCCCAATTTCCACCTGTTGATAAAAAGTAAAACATCAAAAGACACAAGCTTGTTGCTCAGTTTTATAAAGTCTGCAGTTTTAACTCTGATATGGTGTTAGGCTGTAAGCCTTTAGGCAAGCCCTGAATGAGTTACACAGCATTTTAGGACCAGCATTCCTTACCTATCTTTCCTTCCAACTTACCTTCTTGGTTACTATAAGACTTCTAAGTAGTTGGCCCAGAACCGCATTTGATGATCAGAGACAACTATAAAAAGATGAGTGATCTGGCTGTGTGGCCTAGAACAAAGGTATATCTTGTGGAATATTAGGGAATATTCTGTTCATTTTATTCATGTGTGGTCTTGCATATTTCTTGCCTGTTGTTTATATTATACTGAACATTTCTTCTGGTTACTCAGAATCTGACATAGATATAGTACCACTTTCCTATTTAACTTAGTAAATTCTTTACTTTCAGCCATAAAGCCTTCACTGCTGAAGTTTAGGATCAAACTTGGAATAGGTGAATGGATGTTTCTAGTGGAAAACCATTTTTTTTTTTTTTAGAGTATGTGAGGGTAATGATTTGTGATAAACATGCCTTTGTATGAGGACTTGTGGATGAAGCTGATTACCCCAAGGAAGGTTTTTCAAGAAATTTTATTCAGGAAAGTTCATATGTTTCAGTACTAGCAGGAAGAATAAAACCACGCATTTCATCTATTTTACTTAAATAAACATTCTTACATCTCTTTCTTTTTTTTTCCTAAATGATTCTGTTCCTCTTTACAGACTTATATTTTCCCATAAAGAAAAGTGACTCCAAGAGTTCTTCATTGAAGCAATATTCCTAGTGATTAAAAATAAAAGAACAGAGGCAATCCATCTGTCTGTCTGTTATATCTATCTTTATATTTTTTTGCCAGTTTATTTTCACACTTTCAAACCTTTTATCCTATCCAAAAAGGTTTCCTCTTCTTTTTTTTTTCCTTCTTTCTTGTATTATTTTGCAGTGCACTGACTGAAAACATTTTTTTTTTTTTAATGTGGTCTTGCAACATGTGAACCTAAAACCAAATCTAAGAAGGTGAAGTAGAGCTGCAGGGTCCCCTCACTGCAGACCAGTGGTCACAGTATGTACTTATTTTGGCAATATCCTTACACATACCCTGTGTTTACATGTCCCTTGCCTTTTATTTTAATGACTCCCTGCACCTCTATAAGTCTTTTCCCAAGAAGTTCATAACAAGATCATGTCTCATCTCAGAGCCTCATAGAGAACAACTCAGTTTATAGAATTGAACTATAAGATTCCACCCTCTTTAGCATTGAAAAAAACACTTAAAATAGACCAGATGCCTTCCCAAATATAAATATGAGCGAGGAATAAAAGCTTCTTTGATTCTTGATACAGACATTCATTTTTAATTGAGACTAGGGATTTGTTCTAATTAAGAATCTGTAATACTGTCGTGATTTATTTGGGCCACGGTGATTTTCTCTATTTGACAGGATCATTTATAATAATTAAACTAAACAATTTCCATATTAAGCCGCCAGAGGAAGAGAGCAAGAGTGTTAAATTTATCTGAAATAAAAACTGAAATGAACCATGGCATTGTACTGATTCTGGTACAGCTGTTTCAATTTTCAAACTTCTATTATTTTCCTCCCTCATGGTTTAAAATGTAGTGTGAATGAAATAGAAATGAAAAGAAAGTGGGAAAGAATATATTGCTTTGAGTATTCTGTGCAAACAAAAGAGTAACAGTAAAATACAAGGCCATCTATTTTATCTGTTTATTTATTTCAAGCTACTTAGAAATATGTTGTTCTGGGAAAACCCCAAGTGTGCATACAAAAGCTTTTGTAATAAATATTGAGAATTGAAGCCAACCTCCATATACCATAGAGAAAATTAACCTGTAGGGAAAGAATTTACAATAACAGTTATCTGTCCTCAGGTGTGTGTAAAGCTTCAACGGAAGAGCAGAAGGAATATGTGCATCCCTTTTTTATGTGTCTGGGTCTACACAGAGATTTACAAATCATCAGATAAAAGAGTAAAGTCTAAAATTTTTCAAGTCCTCATATTTCTCTCTGGTGCAAATGAGAATCTTATCTAGTGCCATTTCTGATCCTGTATCTAATATTATGCTAAATTACATAGGACTGTGAACTATGTGCCTATATATGGGTGAAATGTGGAAGAATATCTTGCACATATGCATTCCAAGGTAGTCTTTTTCAAGTTTCTCTGACCTTACAGTTTCTCCTCAAGCAAATGGACAAAGAAGATGGTAGATGAGAAGAGCCTCAACTCCATCCTAAAACACACTGGCTAGCAAAGCTGAGTTAATGACTAGGAGTGCTGTAGTATCCCGTTGATGCTATTCAGAACAGGAATGAAACCTCAAGCTTAAGGCAAAAGAAGCATATGGGCCATCACTAGTGCAACATGTGCAATACCCAGAGTCAAAGACTACATCTCAAGCCACGAGGGTAACTACTGAGCACTGATTTTACTTCATAGAGCTTTTATCCTAAAAGATAGTAGATCTGTTTATGGTGACAAAAGTTTTGGCAATTAGTTTTAACTTACCTCTTTGTTCCATTTAATTTATTTTCTATTTTAAGACTGAATTCTATTTTTACACGAAAGTGAATATGGAGCTTTTGTAAAAGCAGGTGGTTTCTTGAATAGGCCTTCTCATTTTTAAGTATTGGGAAAGTAATAAGACTTCCGTGGTCTCTAGACAAATGAGACTTAGAGGTTGTAAGTCTTTGACTTCCAAGCTGACCTTTCGTTACTGCTGAGTTGCTGTCAGCCATGCAAGGCTTGTCAGAGCAAAAATAGGATTAGATTTCAGAGACTTTAACCACCATACTCAGTGGACCAAATGCTTTAGTGCATGACCTGAAGAGTAATTCTAGCTTGCTGCTACATATGGCTATATGTAGGTCCTAAAATCAAGTTCATTAAAACATTTAAATAAACACGACAGAGAAGAGGAAAAAGTGGAAACAAATGAACAGCTGCTAACAGAAGCTGGGCTTGGCAACTATGTCCACTTCAAAAAGTGATTACATGGATGTTTCCTTCTTTTAAAAGGGTCTTTAGTATAAAGCAATCAAACACCAAAAGAACAAACTGAAGAGAAGGAAATTAATGTGTATGCTTAAAAACTGGAAAACTTTAATGACTTTGGATGTGATTAAAGCAGACATATTTTGTAGATATGTCAACTGTTCTTTCATTTCCTATTCTATCTGTCTGCAATCTGTCCCTACATTGTTCTGCAGTGCAAGATCTCAAATCCGAGCATGCTGTGTAACTCACCTTTAAGAATGACTGAAATTATGAGTAATTAATGCAACTGATGTTGAACATGTTTGAGGGGTCATTTGGAAGAAATCTTTGGTCTGTAAAGTCCAGGAAATGAGATTGCATCCACTAGCTGCAGGTGTGATTTCAGTCCTTCATGTTCTCATTCTCCAGTCCTTACTGAAGCAAGTTCTCTCTTCCAAAGCAGTGTAAGAAAATAGCCAAATAAAGCATAACCTTCCCAGGAAATTTCAGGACGTTATTATCTGCTCATAGACAAAAGCCAGAAATACAAAGACAGATAAAAATTTTGAAAATAATAATATAAAAGAAACAGGAGGCAAAGAATAAAACACTAATCTCTTTCTTATTAAAACCTCTAAAAGAAGGAGATAGACCTTAGTGAAAATCTAAATTTTCCCCTAATCTCCTATCTCTAGGAAATCTAGATATAGTTCAGGAAGATTTCATGTTTAAGAAATGAAGCCTAGCTTTCAAATCTAAATTTCTTATTTTGGACATTCTTCTAGTTGGAAGTTTACACTTGATTGTTCCTTTGGATTAAAATGTAGTTCAGTTATGCTCTCCCCTTGTGCACTTCCATCTCCTCACAGGAAGGGCAATATGGGAAGCTGAAAAGTCCTTTACTTAGCATAAACACTGCTCAACAACAGCTATAACATTGCTGTGTTATCAGCATTATTCTCATCCTAAATCCAAAATACAGAATCATACCAGGCACTGGGAAGCTCAGCATTAGAAAATGTCTTCTTTCCCCCCCGCAAAAAATTAAACAAGCTCTCAAAGAACAGTAAAACAATTTTCAAGATTCTGGTAGTGGATCAAAAGAGCTGAAGGTACATGTTACTAAGTACAGAACTGGTACATGTTCATACTACTGCTTCAAATTTTTCCTAAATATTTTGATAGGGCAGTTTTGTTCTGGCAGATTCACGATTGGATCAAGTATCATCTGTTCTGCAGCTACACAAAGGCAGCCCAAGCACCATATGTGTGCTCTGGCACAGCACACATGCCACAGCAGAAATATAATCAAGCAGTCACACCAGACCTAGATGAGATTCCTATTGCTTTTGAGTGTATAAATCAACCATCAATTAATATGGAGCCACTATGTGCCATTCTTTTGAAAGAAATACCCCTCCAATACCAAGTATTAGCCTTAATGTTTACAAGGATATTATTTGCACAGATGTCCATGTGTACACATTGGACACTGGAGTTTTCTTAGAACTTTCTGGCCAATGTCTAATTAATCTTTGCTGCGAAATGAATATTTGATAACTACTTTTACTGTGATCTTTCCTCAGAAAATTTATTTTGGTCCTGTGGAAGTAGGATTCATTAAATGCTAAATAAGTATTGCATAATGCTGTTCACGGGGTTCATGCTGGTACTTGCTATATCTCCTTTTCCACTTCCATATATACAAAAAGTATTTATATGTTTCTAACTGCAGTTCATAAAAGGAGGATAATGAAATAAGGATGAACAAATTTCAGATCTCTTTAATCAGACGTATCTTTCAGGTAATTTATATAAAGTCAATTTCAAACTTAAAAAGTTCTCCGGAAAAGAGAGAAGATTTTTGAGGTTTCTAAGAAAGCAAAATTGTAAAAGATTCATTTTAATTTTTTTAAAACACCGTCTTATGGAAAACAAATATTTGTTTCAAGCTTTTAAAAAAATTGAACTCCTAAGAAACTGAAGAGAAATTCTTAGATAGGACGATATTTCAAAGAGATCCTTGAAAATATCAAAACATCAATTATTTTGTTAATAAGTTAAATGCACACTTATAAAGCAATTCCATAATGCTAAGCATGATTTTTTTTTCCTATAGGGGATTTATTTATTCTACTCTAATCAGTTCACACCTGGGCAAAATGAGTGTATGCAGATGTATAAAGCTTCTGTTATAATGAGGTATGGCTTCCGCTCACAGGGGAAATTTCAGCTCCAAGAATGTCAAAGAGATTTTCTCAGACTCATTTCTTCACACCTAATTCATGTTTCATCTTTAAGAATCAGTGATTTCACACTTCTCTAAATGTTGCTACTCTTATTGGTACAACTGCCAGATCACTCACATTAACTATTATTACTATCGCAACAATTCAGAATTTTTTACTTTATCAAGGGCCAAAATATGGTTCATGCCCTAGGTATTTCCTGTCTAGACTACTATATTGGTCTTTTGGACACGTTTCCTTCTTTTTCCATAGTTGTTTTCAAACCAAAATGTACAAAACTCTATAGATTGTTTCTTCCTTTTTTAAGCACTCAGGAAGATGATAGACTTTTTTCTTGGCTCGAAGTATTGGAAGACTATATCCCCCATGAGGAATCAATCCTTTATTTATTCTTGAATTATGATTACATGAGAAAGCAGGAACTTGTTCTGTAGGTTAATGTACAATAAAATCTACTTTAGATGACAACAAGCTCGCAGCAACGGCCTCTGCGGTATCCCAGTTATGGTGTACAGATGACAATACCCTGCATTCAACCAGTCAGTAGAGACACTGAGAGGTCAAATATGCCAGTGAGTTTCATTTGCTATTTTATTCTGACTGTACTAGAGTTAGCTGCTCTATCTAAATTAACCGTATCATCTCCATTCTTGTCATGAGATCACAGGATGAGTTTGCATCTCCAGGTTGTTATTTATCTGAATTGTTGTAGATCTTTGTCTAAATGCACCATAAAGAGCTTCTACATGACACCTGTTTCAGAGGATCTCTAAACTTAGTTAAGACTAGATTAGCTGCTTACCTTTTAGATAAATAGGAATCCTATATCTTTGTCTGGATACACTGTAACATGTGAAAGGCATCTAAGAAAAGTTCTGATTGGTGACATCCATGCTGTCCCAGGAATTATGAATATGAATATTCTTAGAGTAGCTGAACAGGTCATTAAGTGATTAATAAACAATTATCTGTTATTTGAATTGCAGTCTGAGCTTGATCAATGTGTTATACAATTCAAGAATCCTGGGCTAACCTTTGTTTCAGTATCTTGTTCCCTAGCAATTGACTAAATGATGCTCTAGAATCTACGCAATAGGTACATGTTATTAACCAATCTTCTTGATTCCATTTTTTTACTGAACATTGACTTATTTCCCATACTTCTTCCACTCGTATTTTGCTGCTGGACTACTCCTCAGAAAATTGTGACCCAGCAGTTACTCATGGACACCACATCACATTCTCGTTTGCACTGGGAACATATTCTGCTTCATGGCCTGCGTGATTTTCTTACCTCTGGGATTTCAAGTAAGTAACTTTGTTCTTCTATGATCACGAACTTTATTTTATTCAGTTTCATATTTGACATGTTTTTATACAGGCAATGTTATTCATGCATGTTTCCTAACCAGTACTCCAACAAAGCTTATGTGTTCTGTTAATACTATTGTGAACAGTTTTTAACAAAGATTTTTGGAAACTTTCCAATAAAAATGCAACAGAAGCAGACAAGGAGAGGTTAGGCAAACAGTGCTGCATTATACATGGCCACATATAATACTGAACTCAAGAAAGGCTAAAGAAATATATTTGCTCAAAGGGACCATTTATGGGAAGTAATGGTAATAAACATAAGTAAATGTTTCAGAATCATCTTTAGTTTAAAGAAATGGCAAAGACCAATGCCATCCTTAGTACAGATGATCTTGTCTCAAAGTATTGTAATAATACTTTCTATTTTTCAAGCGTGTGTGAACCAAATGTTGCTTCAAAAATAATACTTACAAATGCTTTCACAAATCGAGAGTTTACTCTAAATCTTTGTCAGTATCGGCAAATACAAAGTAAAGTTGTCATCAAGTGATTAAGGCTATACATGTTTTAATGTTTGAGCTTTAAGTAAAGAATTGTGGCTATCTTATACTATTCCAGAAAACATTGAGTAGTATTGTCTAAACGGCAGTGGCATACGCTATCTTTATCTACTCCCTTCTTCTTTCAGAGATTTTTTATGTATCTTGGTCAGATCTGCAAGCAAGAATTCTACATGTTCCTTTCTCTATGCAATCTGCCAATTCCTCACGCCCTGTATTGGGATAGGTGAGAATGTACATGGGCCTCTTTGCCATCTCACAACTGATGTATACTTCCTTAGAGAATAGGACTGGGTAGGGCTACAGCAGTCCCTGGGTTATGCTAATAGAAAAGTAGAGGGCCTTAAGAAGCTTATGACTGATCCAGCTTCTTTTCAAAATCTTGATGATCAGCAGAATGAAACAGCAAAATTTGGCATGAATTAATTTAATATGAAAGGTTTGTTCCTTCTCTGTAGTACCATTCACTCTCATACAAGCATCAAATATTTTAACATTTACTGAGTTTTGCAGAAGGAAACCCCTCAAAACCAATTTCATTACTTTGGGCTTTAATGTGAATCCATGACAATATTGAATCATTATAGCATGGATACAAGTGTCACTGCTGCAGATGGAAGCACTCTTCTAATAAAACAAGCCTGACTAATTCTACTAATGCTCTTATTCTGTTTTAGACCTTCCTTTTTCTCAGAGATGTATCAAAAGTTGAAACATGGGCTTCCAGGAAATGGAGATTTTCTCCAGCAGGCTCATCGCTATTTTTATATTAATAACATCTGAGCAGCATGCTTTGGGTATATACTGGATTTGCTTTTGTACTTCGCATCTTCTTTGAATCCCAAATTTCTCATGACCATAACACCAACAGAGATTAGTTATTGATCAGGGCTTGCTTTGCAGTTTAAGTTTTATTTCCCCAGCACTGATATCCATGCATTAGTAATGTGTGACATATATGTACTTCACCCCTAAAAATAAATTTCAAATGCATTTTTATCATCACATCTCTTCAGCTTCCCTCAATGTAGAAAATTATATAATACTACTCCACTCAGCTGCTCTGCTTTTTAAACTCTTCTAAATATTACATGACAACTATAACAAGTATAATTATGTGTTTAATTTTAAAAATGCTGAATGAAAACCAGTAACATTGATACAGAAATTAATACTTTTAGAAGCTGCAATAGCACAGCTTTATTTGAAATCAGTTAGTAGAAGCTTAATAGTGTTACCCTCAAAAAAGCTATGAGATCCTATAGTTTTGCTAAAACAATTACTGAACTTTTGTAACTTCCAACAAGCCACTGTAGAAGTGGATTTTTTTTTTTTTTTGGTCTAGACATTGCCTAATACAATCAAGTGAGGTAAAAATTACAAACATATTGGCATCTCATTTTAATGGTTATAAAGTTATGAAGTGAGATGATTTCATAAAAGAATGAAACAAGTCATTCTTTCAGCAAACGCATGGAAATATAAATGCGTGTCTATGCCTCACACTTATCCCCAGGCTATTATCAGTCTGCTTTGTCAAGAGGTTCCTCAGTATAAATGGGCTTTTGCCAGATCAGAATTGCCTTGCTGGCTTCAGGGTTAAGCACATGTCTTGCTAGTGCTGAGAGCAGGGAAGGATGGTTGGAAACCTCCAGCAACAGAGGCAAAGCTATTGGATGGGAAAGGGGCAGAAGAAGGCAAAGACTGTCAGGAGTGGGATCGTGGATGTTTTTTCTTTCCCCCTTTTCGTCAGTGTTTGTCAGGTATCTCATTTACCCAAAGGTGACCCATAGGTGACACCACTAATGAGCAATTTCTCCACCAAGAATCTGCTTCTGTTATCAAAGAGATGATAAAGGAATTCTATCGTTTTTTAAGCTAGCATAATCATTATCAGGATTAGATCTTGAGAAATAAGCTGTATTCTTAAAATCCATTTTCCACAGCTAAAAGTCAGAAATGGGAGGATTGTCTGATTTCTTTGTCCTTGTCTTGTCCCTTGAAGACTCACAAGACCCCCAGACTTTATACTCAGACCAGGATCTCTCCGAGGTCCCCTAATTTAATGTGATGTCATCACAGACTCAAAAAGAATCTCTTGACTTGTCTTGATCAGCTACCATTTCAAATTACTTCCGCAGGCAAATCTGAATGCTCTCTGGTGAATATCTGGAGGGAAAACTCACAAGCATATGTGATTTATATGTTTTAGCTAACCAGCCCCCCAAAGCCACTCTCTTTATTGTACTTTTAAAAGTCTACGCAAAACAAAGCTGAGGTTTACAAAGTCATTGGAGGAGACAAAGTGAAGCTCTCTGAGAGTATAAAGATAATGTACTATGTATAAAATATATGTAATACATACATTCTGGATTTTGTTTTTTCATGTTTTACATTGATCACAAATATAAATAAAAAGTTAATATGCTTATTCTACACAAAACTAATTCGCGTGATACACAGATAAATGCTACAAAAGAAGAAAAACTGTACTTTATAATGGTGTAATTCTGCACATATATGTCCAAGATATATTCCTTTTCTGTGTACTTCTTATTTTGTAGAATGAATTCACATAGGTGGCCCAGGGATAAGAGCCACTGTTGAAATGATAAATGGGAATGGGTAGCATTTGGGTGTAGGGCAAATCTTCCAAGTTTAAAAAGCTGCAAGCCATCATTGGTAGCTTAATTTAGAAACAAGCAGTGCTAGAGACTCACACTGCTGTGTTAGCTAAATTAGACTAATCTGTTTAACTTTGAACACATTTCCAAATAAATTACTGGTGTGTGCTTGAGCAACACAGAGAAGCTGCAGAGAAGCTGGCAAAGTGGCTGTGCACTGTGAGCTTAGAAAAAGGATTCAAAATCAGGAAAGGAATCAGAAACTCTAATTTCAGTTTCTGCAGTCTTTGAGAGAAAGCGTGCCAATCAATAATTAGAGTAACTGACAGAAGCTGTGCATGGTGAATGCAGCAGAGGCAGATTTTAATATACTGCCTGCAATTTGTGTGCAATATAGTAATAAAAATAAGGAAAACGTAGCAGTGAGTCAGTTAAGAAGAAAAAAACCAAAGCGTTTTAGTGTTTTCCATGTACAGTCTGTTTAGTCAATGGAATGAGACAACTCTGTCCAGAAAGCAATTTGCCTTGTTTTAGAAAGGGAGTGAATTGCTTTCTGGAGTGCATCACTCTGCCTGCTCATTTGTTATGGAAAAAGCCCAGCTAGATGGTAAAGAACATACCCTACATTTTGGAGGAATCTATAATAGTTTAAAAACTTTTACTGAAAACCTGTTACATTCAGATAAATCTGAAAAAAAAAATGTAATAATGTATTGAAAAAGCAATTGTGTTGAACATATGCCTACATTGTACACTGTTATGAATGCCTATACACACCTTTTCTGAAACAACAGAATCACAGAATGGCTTGGGTTAGAAAGAACCTTAAAGATGATCTAGTTCCAAAATGTCAGCTGTGGAAAGGGTTGCTACCCAGAAGATCAGGCTGCCCAGGGCCCCATACAGCCCGGCCTTGAGCACCTCTAGGAATGGGGCATCCACAGCTTCTCCGGGCAGCTGTGCCAGGGCCTCACCGCCCTCTGAGTAAATAATTTTCTCCACATATCTAATCTAAATCTCCCCTCTCTTAGTTTAGAATAATTCCCCCTTGTCCTGTCACTATCAGGCCAGGTAAAAAGTTGGTCTCTCTCCTGTTTTAAGCTCCCCTCAAATACTGGATGACCGCAATGAGGTCTCCCTTGCGGCCTTTTCCAGGAAAAACAGATCCAACTCCCTCAGCCTGTCTTCATAGGAGAGGTGCTCCAACCCTCTGATTGTCTTCATGGCCTCCTCTGGACCCACATCAACTGCTCCACATAAACAAGGATTTAAATCTATACTTACATAATGGTATTAAAAATTTTCCAGAAGTCCTCAGTAGTTTTCTTACAAGTACTGTAGTTTTTCCTACGATTCTTAAAACAGAAGAATCTTTGTTGCAACTTCAGTGTATATTCTGATATGTTTGTATTGATAAATAGGTTACAGTTTGCAGATACTGAGTTGCTGTTCAAATCTCAACAATTTTTTTTTTTTTAAATATTTTTCTGTATGGAAAGGATTTTCTGTTTGTGCTTTCTTCTTTTTTCTTTTTAACTAAAAATAACAGTAGGTGAAATTTGCATCCACATAAACCGATGTACAGATTTTTCAAACCCTTAAATATCCTCTGAGGAAGTACATGGGGAGAAAGTAGACGTGTAATACATTATTCAGAAAACCTATATAGTCATGTTTGAACAGCCAAATCGTTCTACATCTGTCCTAATGATGAAGAATTGGCAAAAAAAATCAATTGCAAGATACAAGTAGACTATTAGAAGATTCAAAAACTCATAATCTATCATCCAAACTGGTTTTCAGAAAGAAAGATGATTATTTTTTCATTAAAAAAAATGAACAAAAATTACCACCAACAAAAAAACAATAACCACAAACTCAACAACATAAAAAAGCAAACAGAATAAGACAGTTAAATTCTTCTGATCTTTATATAACCCTAGAAGCACAGATTGGAATGAAGGGCCTGACATCTGCAAACTCTATTCTAAGTAGAGGGAGGAGATTTGCATGCAACTCAAAATATAACAAACCTTCTATTATTAAAAAGGGTGTTTTTCTTTCCTTTTCTTACTGCTCAGCCTTTACAGAAGTAATAATTAAAGTTTCTAGAAGAAAAGGAAAAGGTTACTTTTTATTACTGAACTTCACTGGTATCCTTTGGCACTTTAAAGTAAAGCTAAAATATGTGTAGGTAAATAAAACTTCTTAAAAGCATGTATGTTGCCATCTCACTTGATTATTTTGCTAGTAAATCCATTTAACTGTGATGTTTTTAAAGGCAGTCCTGCTGAGAGGATTTGATGTAGCGCAAATTAGACAGTAGAAAGTTACTATTATAAAAGATGTATTGTCAATTCCTGCACAGCTACCTTTTAGCTGCAGATTACATCCTGAGGGCAACAGCACCAGGGACAGAAAACCTATCTGGCTGATTTGTGTCTTTTAGAAATTTGTAATCTCACATTCTGCATGAGACAGGATGCAGGATCTCTCCCTGTAACTTCAACATCAAACTCATGCTTTTGCTGAATTAAAGTATATACAACAATTGCTCCAAAAATAATGCCTCCTATTTTATTCGGTTGTCCTTTGATGTCAGAGGCAGATGTTGATGGTGTGACAGCAGACATTGAACCTTTCTGCCAATATTTTGTTACATTTTGTTGCTGTGAGACAGATGGCAGCAGAGGGGCAGTCGGACAAAATGGCATCTGACATGGAAGTGTGTATGAAGCAAAAATGTGTCACTGAATTCCTCCATGCAGACAAAATTGCACTCACTGACATTAATTGACATTTGGTGAACATTTATGGAGGCCGACCAGTGGGTATAAACGCAGTGAGGTGTTGAGTTTTAGCAGTGGTGACAGCAACTGTGGGTCACTTCCACTGATGCAGGCAATTACAAGCACAGTATGCAGGCTCCTGTTCATCACTGGTGAAGATACAGAGCTAATGGTGGCGACTGTTGAAAAACAGTGCTTTGTAGCTGAGAATTTCTATCAAATAGTATTTTGTGTTCTTTGTATCTGTTGTAGTTTCCATGCAAATAAACAGGAGGCATTACTTTTGGAGCGACCGATGTGTTTTTGAATTCTATCCAATCTCAAATCACTTTTTCAAATGAAAAAATGTAGCTACATATAGTAGTTGAACCTTGTTCTTTTTGCAGCATATGCTGAAAGCAGGATAAGTTGCACAATGCTCTGCAGGAATGCTCTTCAATGAGCTGGTAGCAGAGCACAGCTTATAACCTGTGGATGAGACAAGGAAAGTAACAAGGCACCTGATTGGATGTTTAAGTTGCTAATATACTTTTTTCTCATTTATATGACGTGATGGTTTATGCTTGAGATGTAGTTACAACTTTTATTCAATGACATGTATTCAGCTTGTCTAAGTTTAAGAAGCAGTTCGGAAGAGCTTTGTCTTTACATGAAAGAGAAAACTCCTCAGCCTAAAGGAAGTCTCTGTTTCGGAAGAAGCTGTTGTAACCAGCTGCTAGAACCATTACAGCCCAAAGTGCAACCACCGCCCATGAATATTTTAAGTACACTGAAGAGCTGTTTTTTTCCTTTAGTCCTTGAGACACTTAATATATTTGAGGATAACACAATAAATCATGCTAACATTATCGATAACTTGCTTTGATTAAGTTACTTATTTATATTAAGTTTTATAGCAAAAAGAAATTTAAAGCCCTAGAATCTCTTCCTTTATGCAGCATTTGCTGTTGTACACAACATTCCTTTATCATAATGATGGGAGTATATCATGTTTAACATTTCTGCAGTAAATTCTTTGGAACTTTTACAATCTTCTGTCTTCAGATAAACAAGTCTTAGCTCCGAACAAAGAAATGTACCGCACTTAAATTGGCTCAATTACCACAGAAAAATAATTGTCTGACAAATGCTGCTCTTTGACTCTGTTCATGAGCTTCCCTTAAACAATCCTTTTAAACTTGAAATTGACACAAAGACCCAAATACTGATTCTGTAAAGGCTTATTATGAAATGCTTTATTACTTGCAGCCTGTTAGCCTCACTGATTTTCCTTTATACTCCATCTGTATTTGAAAGTAAATAGCACAGGGCTCACTCTTCAGCCCTCAGGTGCCATAATATACACGTGTTAAAATCTCTCCCTCTGCTAGACAGAGCACCCTTACAGGCACTGTCTATTAGGAACTGTCCTGGTCGCAGCTCAAGAGGGCACAAGTCAGAAGCACAGCAGAGGGCACCTTAGCCACTACAAAGTAGTACCATGTACTAGTGTTTGAACATTGGGTCCTACTCTGCTTACTGTAGTAGCGAAAATGCAACCCTCAAATAATTCATGGTGTGTAATGCAGTTATATACTTCAGAGCTGAAGTGTTGTTTTCCAACTGTTTACTTAGTTACAGACCATTATGTGGCTTGACATCAGCAAAGGACAAGCCAAGACACATGGTATTGCTTATTGTCCTTGAAGGGCTTTTTCTGAACAAAGAATAATGAGTAGGAGAGATTGCTGAGAAAAAAAAGTGAAATCTTCATCTCTCTCTTTACTGATAGTAACATTTTAAATTCCTGTAACCAGGCCTTTCAAATAAAAATAACCAGCCATAGTTATGCATAACTATTTGCCGCTTCAAACAAGAGCTACGATTCTGTAGCAGTAAAGATCAGGCAGTTTTCCAAACATCAAAATGGAGAAAAAACTCTTTGTGAAAAATGTTCGTGAGTAGTACATAAAAGACAAAGAAGCAATGACAAAGTGTATAGCTTCTTAGGATCTGAAGATTTTTAAAGATTGTTTTGTTAGCTTATTGTTTTGTTAGTCATCCAAATCTGAGTCTTAATGTGGAATTTCAAGGTAGTATGAATAAATCTGGAGGTAAACATCTTTAAAATCTCTGTACATATGTTTGCCCATAGCAGTGTACTGACAACTGTGCTTTTAAAGGAAGCAAAACTCAGTGAAAAAGAGCAACTACACATGAACACCACCAGACATCTTCTGTTTGTACTCTGACATAGTGTGTTGTCCTTTCTACACCCAGTAGGCTTCAGTGTATTCATGGTCAGAGAGGAGCTTGTTCTGCTTAATCTAAGGAAGATCTGAAATGATACTATGTGTCCGTGGTAACACAAAGCAGGAGGGGTATAGGTGCTGCATTGCTCTTGTGTATGTCTCCTGTGCAGCTGCTCTGGATGCTGAGAATGAGCAAAATATCTGGCTACATCTGCCGAGAGAAGTGAGTCAAGACTCTTGTCTTCTCAGTCAGTCAAGTCTGGACATTTACAGCCACTCAGATGCGAGACGGGTCTGAGATGAACAGAACAGTTCTCTAGTCACCATAGTTAGAGCTGACAGTGTCAGCTGTATCAGGAGCTTAAATACCAAATTCACATGTAAATGAAGACACTGCAGGCACCTTCATGTGTCTTAATCTTGACCTGTACCTGACTTCAAAGACTTTTTTTTCTGGTGTTCACACACAGATATCTACTGCTGTTTGACATGTCTTAGTAAGCTTCAGATGTCCATGTACTTTGGTCTGAAGGAAACCCCTGGCATTTCAGATCAGAAGCTGAAGTTCAATAAGGATACCAGAAGGCATCGTATACGTGAGCAATGTTATGAACGAAAAATGTCAGGAAGTTAATAAAGGTTTGGAAGAAGCTCTGTGCGCCACCAAATCTTTGACAGAAAGTGCTACTTCTCCATACTCCCCTTAATAATATATTTCGACCTGAACTCAGTGTATCCTTCCTAATCTTCAGTTCTTTATATTTCCATTTGCAGGACGTGCAGACTTCCTCATGATCCCAGACCCAGTCTCTCCTCCTGTTCTGCCTCTCAAAGCATGAACAAGTTCCTTTAAGATCAGTCTCAGAACATTATTCTTTGTGGATGTGCTGCTTCACTGTAGTAGTAATGAGTTCCAAGGCTCTTTCACATCACAGATACCCAAAGACACATTGTTCTTCACCTCTTGTGCTAACAGTCCTAAGGAAATATTTGAAATGGCTGTATCTGTAAAATTTAATGAGATGATATAGTTCCAGAACATGCTGAGACTGAAATGGAATTTTGTAATAAAGGGACAAGTAGTCAAAATGCTACATTAACTTCAAACTTCAGTAAGTGTGAGCTGATAATTCAGTTTTCTAAATCAAACACTCTCTGGGTGTACAATAATATAAGTAATTGTTTCAAAAAACCACAGCTCTGAATAAATGAAGTTTTGTTTTGTAAATTCAGCACTGAAAGATTATTAAAAAAATGTTATAAGCCAACCCTGTGATTCCAAATTCAAACTAGGACAGATTGCTTATCGTTAGCAGATGAGTACTCTAGAAAGAGAAACAGGTTCACCAAACTCAGACCATGACAAGAAGGTGACTACTGTAAGCTATTTTTTATATGAAAACACAATAATCAAATGGTTTTTCATGACAGTAACCTTGAATAAAAGGGGGAAAAGTAGAGAAGATGAAATCACCTGTTCCAGTTTCCTATAGACTACTTGTTATCCTTTTTTTTTTCAGCTATTTAATGGCACCAAAACCCTTCCATATGGCCATTCCATTTTATGTATTGAACTTCACAATTGAATTTTGTTAAAAGTGGTTTTCTAAGAGGTGAAATGAGGAAAAAGCTCTGTACTATGAAAAAGTTAGTGTACAACATAACTGAAAATGCATTATAACCAATATACAAACTCAAGTAATGAAAATACTGTCTTATCAGAAGCAAAACAAGTGAACTGTAAATTTGGAAACAATGACAGAATAGCATGGAGTATGGCAGTGATTTCTGGCTGACAAATGAAAAATCACGATACACAGTAGAAAGCACTGGCCATATTATTAGGAAAACACATCGGTTCAAGGTTAAACTATCTTCTGAAATATTAATATGTTTTCCAAATCTTGTTTCTTCTCACCTTTGAAAATGTGTTTTCAGAGAAGCTTCAGATTTTTGCATGGCAAGACCTTATTTAGAAATAAAAACATGTTCATAAAAGTTTCAAATAATTAAAAGCATTAGATGCTAAAGCAGTCCTGTTTGTTTTTAATAAGCTCTGTTACAGTTACAGTACAAAGAAAACATTCCAGTGAGTGAATGCTCCTATTTCCAACTTTCTAATCTGTAATTTTCCTCAAGTTAGATCAAGTACTATTTTGATATGGAAACTAAAATAAGCATTAGTGAGGTATGTACTTAATGAAAACTGTGTTATAAATGAGTTGCATTGCCTTTTCCAACTGCTAATTTAAAAGCATTTCATGCAATGCTGACTATATTCTATGCTGTGAAAAAATATTTGGGTAAAGACAGATGCAACAGCTGTGACATTTTATGCATGTCTAGATTGTTAGGATTCTTTAGAGTAGTCCTCAACAAAATGGTGCTGCTGCTGCTGCTGCCATAATCCGTGTATCCATAGTACTGAAAGCCAGGCCACATTCTTTGGTTTCTTTTTAAAACTATTGGATAAAAACTTGGCCTCAAAGTCAAGTCAAAAGAAAAGTTACCATGACTTGAGATGGGCCCAGGTTTCTCTCATGAGAGGAAAATGCATACAATTTTGCTTGAAAGTCTAGATTTGATTCAGCATTTTAGATTTATTAATTAACTCCACAAATGAAAGTGCAATGTGCATTTTATCAACTAACACATCCATTCCCTTATGTACTTTGTGCTTATTTATTTTTCCTAACATTTCAGACAGGAAAAGCCTATTGATCAATGTTATACTAAGTGTACTGTTTGTATGCATGTATTCACATTATAGCAGTGTTTCTTGCACACTGTACTACACTAAAATGAATCTTAATTCCTTCATATTAATACAGGAAAAAAATAGAAATTAATTTGTTTAAAGTAAAGCACAATGTTGTAATCTGTAGAGATTTTGTGGATAAAATACCAACTACATTTCTATAGATTCTGGTTATTCTATAGCTTAGCATTCAAGTTATGTGCATGAGCTAATAGTTGGCTCAGAAGCACAATAACTGTGTTAAATTATAAATATGTTCTCAATATTTTAAATTACACTTGGAAAAATTATTGAGTCTGAGGACTGGATGCTTCAGATGTTTATTAATTAAATATAGGTTATTTGATTGAATCAGTTCCAAGTTAATGATACTGACAAAAAATTTTGCAGATTTTCTAATAGATGTTTAGGAGACTTACTGGAAACAGCTGACTGCTTTAATACCCACTGTAGCAGAGATATTTCCCTTTTATTTCCACAAAGCTGCTATCAGTATTAACACAATTTCCAGCACAGATGGTTCTGCCATTGGAAAGGTAAAGGAAGGAGCAGTTATTGAAAGCAGTGAGCTACAGTTTAGTGTTTGTCTGTTAGTGTGGCAAAATATTAATAGGATAGTTTCGAGTAAGTTTACTCTTTAAAGTAGTAAGAAAATATGAAATTATTTTCTGTACAGCTAACAATTTAATGAATTGTCTTCTAATTTTTCTTTCACGTTTAAAAGGATCAAGCTGTATTATAAGGATTTACCCTTCAGTAACAAAGAAGTTCTCAGAAGAACCTCCAGGGACAATGACTCCACCACCTCCCTGGGCAGCCTGTTCCTTTTCTTGACAACTCTTTCTGTGAATAAATTTTTCCTAATACCCAACCTGAGATATTATGCTTGGGATTGCCCTAACCCAGGTGCAGGACTTTGCACTTGGCCTTATTGAACCTCATTATGTTCTCATCAGCCCACCTCTCAATCCTGTCAAGGTTCCTCTGGATGGCATCCATTCCCTCCAGTGTGTCAACTGCACCACTCAGCTTGGTGTTGTTGGCAAACTTGCTAGGCGTGCCCTCAGCCCCATGGTCCATGTTTCTAACAAATATGTTAAATAATACTGGTCCAAATACTGTCCCCTGAAGAATATCATTCATCACTGGTTCCCACCTCTGTATTGAGCCACTGAATGTAACTCTTTGAGTGTGACCATCTAGCCAATTTGTTATTCTTTACAGAACTCCTTCTCTCAGACCCATTTCTCTCCAATTCAGAAACAAGGATGTTGTGCAGTATAGTATCAAATTGTTTTGCAGAAGTTCAGGTAGATGGAGGCTGTTATGTTAACTGTAAAGAATGGTACTTTAAATTCATGCAGCTGACAATGATCATTAAATTTAGCCACGTTTATTTACCTGGTATAATACTTAACATCCAAAATCTTTTACAAACTTCCCTGTATTACAGAAAATGCCTTAACAAATGTTCTGGTCAGATAGAATTTAACACACTAATCTCAACTCTCATAGTAGAATTGCAGATTTGAAGCATTTAGATTTTTTATTCAGTCTGGTTTTATGTGATGAATTTTGCCTGAGAAGGCAAAACCAGTACCTATTTATTTTTTTTTCTGCCAAATAAAATGTACTCAGTCAATGGTATGTCCAGGAACAGCATCTTGGAATTGCTCGTACAGGAGCAATGAAGAATCTACTTCCTTCTTTTCTAATTCATGGTATATAGTAGTATAAATGCATTACAATATATGTGACTTCTGTCATTTCTGTTCTGTAAACATTGACCTTAGCAGTTATACTGTGCTGATTAGGTATCTGTGGCTAAATGAATACATTCAGATTAAGAAAAATGTTTATTTGTCTGATGGCATCCTGCTTTTTGTCTCTGATTCATTTTTTAGTCTGCCAAAAATCCAAGAGATAACAATGGAATTTAGACTACATTTTGATTATATCTATCAAGATAAATCTGAGCTGTATTCATTACAGTTCATAGAATATAATTTTAGTGGACGTTTTCCTAACTTAATCTCTGGAAAATGAAGAAAAAGTAAAAGGGAATGTTTCAGAAAGAAAATCCATGATCATTTGATGCCAGAATATCACCACAAAGAATATTTGAACTTGACTGGACAAACTGTCAGACCAGTGGGAAAGGAAAGGGAGAATCCACTGCAATTGCCACAGTTCAATTCATAGTTTTCACCACTGCAGTAAGAAAGAATAAATATAAACCTTTATGTACTGACTAAGTACTTAAGAATAAAATAGGAGTGTGTAGGCAGGCAGCCATACGGTAAACTGACTCTGTACCTTGCTGCAGTCATTGCATTTTTCTTTCTTCTCTTGGCATCCTTGGCAAAATGCCATTTCTCTCTCCCTTTATCTTCTTAAATGTCAGGCACTCTAAACACTGTAAAAAGGATTCTCTCTATTCCAAGGCAATACTGGTAAGTCAAAATTAGAAGATTATCACTATGATAAAGCTAACAGAGCATTGGAGTTGCTGGATATTATTAGAGTATTTTACAGTTATGTGGTGGTGTAGTATTAAAATGCTTGAATGTACAGCTGATGTGCTCTGAGGCTGAGGGGGACAGAAACATTCTTTTCTGTAAGAGGTTATTTCCTAATGTGGTTAATTCCTAATGTTCATGCACTATACTTATGCTTTTTGACCACTATTTGTGTCCAGAAAGATCAAAGACATAATATTGTCCCACAGAGTTTTTTTCCAAATTTTTGTATTCCTATGATACACAGAAGTCTGTATTTCCATCTCTTAAGGACCATTTGTTACACATACTATGTATAGTTATTCATAATTTTCTCCTTCCAAACTGAACACAAGATCACTAAAGCTATTGATTTTGAATATGGCTAATTTAAAATATTTTAATAAAAACTATTTAATAATGATGTGAACAATCAAAGACTTTTGTTCATTTGTATGTTTATCTAGGCTGTGAAAGAAATAGGAACTTGTCTAACATCATGAATTTGTTGTTCACTTGCATGACGATTTGTTCTTACAAATACTCAGCTGTAGTTTTAGTTACAGAGTAGCTTTAAATGGTGCAGTCTATTTGAATAACTCAGACTGAACTTTATTCAGAACTTTATCCAGGCTTGGTCAAAAGGAGGGCTAGCTGGTCTACTCTAAAAGATGTCTTAGCAAATGACTAACATTTATGAAATTTTGATGATCGAAAGTATATAGAACATTGGTATTCAAAAATTAATCACAGAATAGAATCATAGAGTACTCTGTCTTGAATGTCCTATATAACAAGATAAGAATCTTTCACAAGTCAAGACAGAAGGGACAAGTGTGTACTATAGAAGTTTGGTGGCATTTCTTAGCGACTAACCTCTATCCTGATGTCATAGATCAGATTTTACCACAAGTAGGAGGAAATTCAGCTCTCGTCATAGGCGATATGATTTTCACAGACTCTGATTTGGTAGCCTTTCTACCTTTCTGTGTTGAGTTGACCAAGAATCCTTTTTTGTCTGAAACAAAAGCCGACTCCTTTGTTCTCAATCACAATGGACTGAGACCAAGGTTTGGAATGTGGCAGCTGAATAAATCATGAAAAACACATAGAAAAAGTCACTCTGTTAAGATTGTAGAGTTTATTTATTTCAGTTCCAAGCATTCCTCTCTGACCAAGACTACGGAACGTAATATAAAGGGTTACTTTAGCTGCAGACGGACTTTCTGTGGAGGAAATATCATATGATCTGCCCTAACAGTCAGGAAACATCAGGTTTTTAAGTACATATGTTACAGGTTGCATAGAACATACTAGTATGTATCGAGAGAGAAAATGGCATATATTACCTGTACTGCCATAAAAAGCTAGACTTTATCTAAGGTTAAACATATTGCTGTCTTTGGAAAAAGCAGTATGAGTATTCCGTACAACTTACTGTACTTAAAGGAAAAAAAAAGTCTTTCCGTGACTGTTCTTAACACTATCATCAAAATTTTAATCAAAATCATTTCTCAGATCACCTATGCACTAGGATAAAAGCAGAGAGAATAAAGATTCAAAAAAAAGAAACAGAATATAAACCAGTTAGGTTTTCAAGATCACTGAACAGAAGATTACAGTAACAGATAGAAAATCTTTAAAAATAATCTGTGTTTTTGTTTGCAATGAACTAAAATGAAAATTTGTAACTTACAGTTATTATGAGGTAGGAGAGTGGAAAGTGGGTAAATCTAAAATTGTGTTTCGGTCCTAAGGAGATTGACTAGAATATTGATGTCCAGCAGAAAAATCTCATAATATTGACCTGCTAAATTGTATCTAGTGAGTTTGTAGTTTTGTTTTTATTGATAGAATTCCTTTTATGCAACATTTCCTGCATGAAACAAGTGTAAATTAAATATCACTTTTACTCAGTAAGCTTCCTACAATAGTCTTAAAATATGATATTGAATTCAAAATGAGAATTTCAAGCACATTTTATAGACTTGATGATTTTGGTAACAGAATGGCTTTTAAACTCAGTTTTTAGTTTAATATTTTAGTAATTCATGACAAAAAATACATGTTAATGGAATATAAATACACATTTTTGAACATAGATTATAGTGTGAATTTCCAAAAGAATCTGTCTTAAGTTAATTTATTTATATGCATTACACAAATCCTACTGATTTAATGCACAAGGACCTCAAATTCTTCTTGCTTACATGACTTATTATGTAGATTACATCAGGGACATTAACTTTCTAAAAGATAAACTATACCTTCCAGTTCACACTGTTCATGTTATCGTGCTAAATTTTATCTTTAAATACAAGTTAGTGATTTCAGCAGACACCCGAATAGGCTTCCCTGCCCATCAAGTGTAGCTCAATATGGTCCTTTCTCAAAACCAAGCACTCCCAAATTTTAGAGAACTAGTCAGATTTATTAGAAATGTCATAACATTACATAAAAAAGGAGTAAATGATAAAATCATAGTTTTAATTGAGATTTATGAGATTAAAATTAAAGCTACACATTCACACAATCAAAAAAAAAAAAAAAAAGAAAGAAAAAAAGAAGAAAAAAGAGTTGCTCTATATTACCATTTAGTTAAATTTCCCATAAGAAAGGGTAAAAAAAAAAAAAAAAAGGTAAGGAAAAAACGATTATCTTTCCCCAGCTAATGAAAACACACTTAGAGGAGTTACGCAGTTGATGTGTGCTCACTTAGCGTTTGAAACACCATGAAGTTTGAAATTGAAACTCTCAATCTTCCACATCTTCCATCAAAAGAGCTAAGGTAATGGATATACCAACTGTGTTGATGCTAAAACGGTTGAAATATCGTAATTCTTTTTATAGGTCCCATTGCTTGAAGTCTACCAAGAGTCAACATAAAATCTGTTTTGAGTAGATTGCCTCAGCTGCCTCACTGTAAAAGACGAGCCTCTAGAACCTCCTTTAATGCTTTCAGAACTTGAGAACGTGTAATAGAATTCCCTTTTGACTAACAACTAACCTCCACGATTTCTCCAATTTCTTAATGGATTTTTAGTAGTTTTTCTCTTTTTAGAAGTTCAGTGTGCTCTTTGATTTGGAAAGAGTGACCTATTCACCTATAATCATTTTAGGCATAAGAAAACTTCTGTGGGCCAAACCTTCAAAAGAATATGAAACAAAGTAGCAGTTAAATTTACTTTGCAAACCAAACTGTTGAAGATAGCAGGCAAGAGCTGTTGGATATATGTGTATTTTTCCAGAGTACATAAAATTCAGTTTATTGAAAAGAGAAAATAAAATTAACGAGAAAAAAAAACAAAAGTTAAACATCTACAATAACTCTTTTGTACATATATTGGGTGTAAGTGGATGGTAGCTGGGTGAGGAGGAGACAGAGCATTTACATGTTTGTCTTTCTACTGATTCCTTATCAGTAATTAAATGTTCAGATGGTGTCAGTTGGCAATAAATGTATCTAAATTCTCCAAGTCAAGTCTGATCTGATTGTGACAGTAAGTGATAGGTGTTTTTCCTGTCTTCGTTTTCACCCAGAACTTTTCTCTCTCATCCTTATTTTTTCCCACTGTCCCAGGGGTGACATGAGTGGGTGAGTTCAACTGCTAGCTGTGAGACATCTCAATCTCTAATGCTGTTTGAGTTTTTATCATTTTATATCAATTTTCCACTTTCACCTATATCAACAAGCTTACTTTGCCTCCCATATCATACAGCAGCATTCTTATTGGAAACAAGTTTATTACTAGATTTTAACAAAAGTATTTTAAACTTCACAAGTCTTCACTTTGATCTACAGTCTTTCATTTTTTGTCTCACTTAAAATGACTAAATTAACACTTGAAAGTAGTTTTTATTGCTTTGTAATGTATCGTTTCACTGTACTTCCTGATCTCTTGTGTTGCATTCCTTATTCAATCCTAATACCCTTTTTGAGATGATTCACTGAATTATGCCTGGAGATTTCCTCTCACTTCTGTTCACCTTGGCTCTCATGTTAATTCCAGATCATTCATTCATTTTTGATTTAGAGAAGTTCCAAACCTTCTCCACACTTGTACGCTAGTATAAGTCGAAGTAAGCTTATAATTATCTATTACAGCAGACATTGTCTTGGACAATGCACTTCAGATGTTCTTGCTTCAGCAGAGTTGACTTCTGGACTAACTCTTCTATAATTATACAAGGTCTACTTCTGCCAATATTCAGTGACATTTTGTTACCATACAACGGATGGTAGCAGAGGGGCTGACAAAATGGCGTCTGTCATAGAAGTGCATGTGAAGCAAAGATGTGTCATTGAATTTGTCCATGAGGAAAAAAATGCACCAACTGACATCCACTGATGTTTGCTGAACGTTTATGGAGACTGAATAGTGAATGTGAGCACATTGAGGTGCATGGTGAAACACTGTGAGCCAGTTTTTGGTCATCTCCACTGCTACAGATTTTCACGAGCACAGCATGAAGGATCCTGTTCATCACTGGTGAAGATGCACAGCTAATGGTAATGACTATCTTGAAAAACAGTGTTTTGCAGCTGAGAATTTGCTCTATCAAATAATGTTATTGTTCTCTTTGTATCTGTAGTAGTTTCACTGGAAACATATAGGAGGCATTACTTTTGGAGCAACCTACATACTTACTTTTATTTTTAAAGTCTCTAATGTCTTATTGAAAAAAAAAAAGAAAACAAACAAATTAAAACAGAAAATTATCTGATGAAGAAAACTCAACTGTAAAGTAAGGAATATTAAGGTGCTATTTCAATAACAATTACTTGTACAACCCATTTCCTGAATTAAAGTGTTCTGTAAATCAACAGTTCCTTGTTGTGTTTCACCAACCAGGCCATCCTGCCAGTCTTACTGACATTATCTACCTCTGTAGAATCTTCTTTAATATTGCGATTCGGAACCAAACATTCGAATATCCTAGTACATTGTTATGATTTTGTTTGTCTGTTTGTTTCATTTATCATTTTTCTACCTCTTCATACTCTTGAAGAAGCAGTAGCTGTACAGAAAGATTGAAAAGAGTCCTCCAAGTTTGGGAAGTGTGTTTCTCTGCTATGTAAAAACATAAGTCATAAGATATCTTAGATGAAACAGAAGAAGTATTTTTTTCTACTAAGGTGGAAACAAAAGCTTCTCTTCTGGGAATCATTGTCTGTTTTATTCAGGAAATTATTTCAGCAGGTGAAGAGAAATAAGCCTGCATTTTATTTTATTTCTTTGTGTCATCAGTTGAATTTTAGTTCTTATGAGTATCGGATGCAACTTCCAATTAGTTTTGGATGGTAGTGCACTAGAGTTTCTGATTTTTCAGATTTGTCCACAGTGTAGCTTAAATGCAGGGCAGTATATGGAATGACAAGTCTGACAGTCACATTATAGTCATTTTTCATATTATGTCTATATATAGGGTTACATAGACTGGATTATATAACTTGGTGTAGAATTAATGAAATATATTGAGTATATTATATAGAATTTCTAGTTGTGAAAAAAATAAATTGATTCATTTCTGCAAACTGTCAACATTTACATAGGAAATATTGTGCCACTGACATTGTCTATTTAATTTTAACGCATCCTTGTCACATGAAAATAAGCAGTAACCTACATCTGCAAAACATAAGAGATGAATCAGCCACAGCCTGAGTATGTCTCATATGGAGCTTGTCAGGAATGCATATGAAAATCTGATGTCTGATTTTAAACAAGTAATCACTGAAACTTAACAGATACAGTTTTCCAAAAGAACCATCAAAACTTTGTAAACCATAAATGTTTTCAATAAACATTTGGAATGTAATTATTCTACAATAAGTATCTTATTAAACTTAGAGTTGTATTTAATAGCAGTTGCATAGTTCATTCAGGCTAGAACAAATGACTAGTATAAACAGATATGATAGAGATCAACTGTCATGAAGGATATATGGATACTATATATATGCTTTCATATTTATATAGATACCTTTTCTTAATACATGTACATGCATAGGATGAATATTTCCTCTATACTTTCACATTTCACAAATCCAGGATGGACGGGACTTTGAGCAACCTGCTCTAGTGGGAGGTGTCCCTGCCTATGTCAGGGGAGTTGGAACTAGATGATCTTAAAGGTCCCTTCCAACTCAAACCATTCTATGATTTCCATTATTTGTACGTATTTCCTTCCTCATACATGCATACACCTAGACCATGCCACGATTCCATAAAATTCTGTAAAGTAAATAATTTTGAAACAAAATTTCTATTTTTTTGGCTTTTCAAATCCAGATTTAATTCATTTTCAAGAAATCACCTGATTAATATAGATTTTGCACCGGTACCAATACATGAGGAAGACAGAGTTAAATCACTTGTCTGTAGGCTGCAGAAGTATTCTACAGACAGCTACTGTTGAATTAATATAAATGTCTTTTTTTGATCACAGTTTCACTAATATCTTTGCAGTTTGTGGTGAAAAAGAGATTTTAGAATATGTTTCAGTTGAGTTGTCTTAGTATTTGGCAGAAACAAATTCACTATTTTGCCTAGCTAACTAGTAAAATAGCCTACAGTATTTAGAACAGATGTAAGTGTGTGTTGTAAACAGACACATGAATTAGGTAAATAAAATGAGATTCATAACTCCTACAGTTTGTAAATTGTGTAATCAAGTGTTTCTGTTTGCACTGGCAATCTATGAGGTAATCACAAAATAAATTGAATTATTGTGCTCTGTAGATAAATGAATTGTTCTATACCAAAATATATGCCAATCTATCTCAGAAACACATACTGAAAGCAGTGTGTTCTTCTTCTATTTACAGTGGCTTTTTTTATAGTCTGAAAGATTTAATTCTGATTGTGAACTTACACAAATTTGCTGTATGAGGGCTACTTCAAAAGTAATGCCTCCTGTTTTATTCTGTTGGCCCACGATGTCAGAGGTGGATGGTAGGAGAGATTGAACCTTACTGCCAATATCCTATTACATTTTGTTCCCATGTGACAGAAGGCAGCAGAGGGGCAATCTAACAAAATGACATCTGACATGGAAATGTATACGAAACAAAACTGTATCATCAAATTCCTCCATGCAGAAAAAAATTGCACCCATTGACATTCATTGATGCTTGCTGAACATTTATGGAGACCAAACAGTGGATGTGAGCACAGTGAGGAGGTGCGTGATGCATTTCAGCAGTGGCGAGAGTGACATGAAAGACAAGCTATGTTCCAGATGGCCATGCAGGCTTATGTGAGCGAGGCATGTAGGCTCTTGTTCACAGCTGGTGAAAATGAATAGCTAATGGTGGTGTCTATGTTGGAAAATACTGTTTTGTAGCTAAGAATTTGCTCTATCAAAGAGTGCTATTGTGTTCTTTGTATCAGCTGTAGTTTCCCTGAAAACAAATAAGGAGGCATTACTTTTGGAGCAAGAGCTGTAAAACTCAGAATAAATGTCAGTCATTTTGAAATAGTGTGACAGTTTCAGTAACAATATAAAAGCATCATTATTAATTTCTTTTTCTTTGTTTGTTTTAATATATTTTACAGACGTCTTAATGAGACAAATCTTTATCACATTAGTCTTTCCTTAAGAAAGAAAATACCGGAAAATTTCATCTTTTTTCACCCATCCTTTTTTCAGAGTAGAACATTTGTTGTTATTAAGGGAGAGATAGGTTAGATCTCATGTTGCATTGCTGGGAATGTGTTTATGATATTTTTGCTCTTCATTCTGTTATAGTGAGAGCTGACATTTTTCAATTTTATCTGAAATGAAACTTCGTTGTCTGAATAGCTTCATTACTTTCAGTCATATTAAATGAAATGAAACGATTGGATTTGACCACTAGAAAACTCCTGCAGTTTGTTTTTGTGGAATATTTATGCAACCACACCTTGTTAGAAGACTGAATGGATGATCCTGGCTGAGATACAATCACTTCCCTGAAGCTAATATTGGCTGGAAATCTGACAGACATATCAGTATCTTCTTACTCATCCCAAATTCTAAGCAAGACCTATGCTGAGGTTTTCTGGCTCTACAGTTTCAGTCTGGCATGAAGTATACAGTAAAAGTAAAAAAGAATGCACGACCTTAATATGATCTGATGGAATCAAGTTTAGAAGCGACTTACTGCCAACACCCAACTTAAAAATAAAAATGACATTAACGACGGAAATCTGCTGTACAACAGAGTCCACATGGAAGATAAACTGATAAATTGAGCTTAGGAGAGTGTTATAGAAGTGTTGTTCAGGCCCAAGATAGGAACAAGATCAAAAAGAAAAAGAAGTCCTTGCTCAGAAAGAGAGGACTCTGACTACGTTCCCCCACCCCACATCCAACCCAAACCTAGTTTCTCCACAGTTTTAACCCCTCTGCACATCTTCATCATTTCATGGGACACAAATCAAGTAGAGAAACAACTTAGTATGAGAGTTTTAGTGCTTTAACAGATGGAAGATGTCCTGCTGAGAAAATGAAGAAAGACTGTAAGGATACAGCACAGAGATTTTTTTTTTTTAAAAAAGAAAGCAAATTAGCAAAAACCCACCCCTCTTATCATAAAAGAAAGGCTTTAAGGTTACTAGAGAAGTCTCAAAAATGTCTTCAGTATAAGCTTTACATCAGAAACAGATAAATGTATTAGTCACTCTTCGGACTTCACATTGTCGACTCTAAGAGACTTAGTGTTGATATTATAAAGGTATGACATAATAAGGTAATCTTTTTAAAGATTAATACCTCTAATACTAGCAATGTTTTCTGTTGGTTCTAAATAAATCATTGGATCAGTGGATCATTGAGAAGTGAAATACCATACTACATTTTGTAATAAGTACATATTTTGATAAAGAGCTGTCTGGAAAAGTGAAAAAGACCAGATATACTTCATGAATATCTAAATAATATTATATCTGAAAAAATAGTCAAATTCCATTTCCACTCCTGCATTGTTTCTACATTTTTTCCTTATGGTCAATATCATCACATAAACTTTTTAGTTTTCTTCAAACTAATTATGAAATTTAAGAGATATGCAGAGAGCTGCCAGATACCACTTGAAATAACTCCCTCAGGTCACACAGTAAAAAGCTGTTGTGTTTTAATGAGACTGCTACTCATCAGCTCTGCAATAGGAACTGACTGCATCTTCTTAGCTCACCTGAGGTGTGAAATAAGGTGTGTTTAATACAAACTATGCTCATTAATGTATTTTATATCACAGTTTGGAATACCTACAAGCATTCAATACATGAATAAATACTATCAAGATTCATGGTGTCCAAAGCACTTTCACTAACATAGTCTAGCATAACTAACAATTGTTTATCACTTGCATATAAGAGTTTCTAATGCAAGTTTTGAACTTTGGTATATGACTTATTTATTATCCAGATTCATGTTAGTTTGCATATCTGTTTATTCAGATGGTTTAATGTTCATACCAAAATGACAAAGTCCCTGGAAAAAAAAGCAAAGCATTACACATTATTTAGTTCCTTAAGGGAATACAGAGTGTAGTGTGATAAATTCCATTCCTATGTGTCTATTTGAAAAATAGTTGATTATGTTGATAAAAAATGTAATAAATTTGGGTAATTGGAAATCAGACAGGAGAAAGAAAACCAGAGCATGGATTTTTCTCAATCAATCAAAGTGTATTAGCAGGTGCTTTAGTTCAAACATGAGAGCATTTACATTCCCTTCAAATCAGTCACTCAGTTTTCAAACTGAAGCAGATATGTTGGTGGCTTCTGGATCTACACTGTTCAGTTGACTTATAACAAACTAAGTAAATAAATGAAAAGTAGAGTGACACTGAGATTTATTAGATTCTGCCACTTCTTTGAATTTGCATTTTCCCATCACAAGATCTAGTGACAGTTATCTAGAGGGACATCACTGTTTGGTTAACTTGAAAGTGTCATGATATGATGCCTAAGAAACAGTAATAAATAATTTCAGATCAGACATTTATGTCAGAATGTTTCAGTCAGATTAGACAGCAAGCGTGATCAATTCCGAATACCTACTAAGTAGAGAAACGTAAATGATGTTGGTATTAAAATATATTTTGTCACTACAAGTTTATTTCAGTTTAATTTCTAGAGTTTGCTCTTCCTCTCTAGTCCAACTTGCTTATTCAATCTCCTAATAATTCTGGAGCTTGTCAAGTATAATGCCACTCCCTTGCTGGTAAATCTTCATTCTCATCCTATCCTTTTTGTCACTTCAATATCTGCATTTCTCATTTGTCCTCTCTTTTCCTTAGTTCTGTCTCAATTTTTGTTCTTTCTTCTCTGTGATGTGGCATGAAGAGCATTGCACTTCTCATTTCATTTTCATTGTTTCAGACCAAGGTAGACAACTCAATGTCACCTCAGTGTTATACTGTACATGAAAAGTTCCACATGGGTTGCATCTGGGATCTGACGTAGCCTCTATGTTTTCTGTAGCACTACTGTGATTCAGATTGCATTTGTGACTGTCCAATGGATATTAAAGACTCCTTAAGTTTTACAGATACATTTTGATATGAGATCATAACAAATTACTCAATAACGTAATGTATTTTATATAAATTTATTATTTATTATATGTAAAACATTAATGAAAATGTGTTGATAAACTACTTCCTGAGTTACTGGGTTCCCAGACATATTTTTTCAAGCCAAGATAAGATCTATGAATCTGCATACAGAAGAGATAAGAAATTTTATTTTAAAAAGAAATATACCTGTTTATAATCATTTACAGATGAATATGTTGTTGGAAAAAAATAGATTTTGGTCCTCCAGTGAAGCACTGTAGAGCCAAGTGGCTGTGGAAAATGAGTCATTTTCTCTTTTTGTTCCCACATGATCAGCAGATCTGAACAAAGTTTGAGCTGCAGGAATATGCTTTGCTCACAGTTTTATACTTTCCTGCTCAGTGAAATTTAAACTGGAGTCAGAAATTGAAGACAATAAGGTGCTCCCAGTAGATTTCGTTTGACAGAGTCTTTAATAATTGTGTTAATGTATATGTCAGAAAGAAATCAAAGCAGCTTTCATAGTTTCCAGTACTGACACTTAGGAAAACTTTCTCTGCAGTCCCTGAGAGACAATAAATCCAGAGCCTCACAATGCAAATTTTACAGAGCTGTTTTCTGAGTAGAAGCATGCCGAGGTTTTACCTTTACAGCCAGCCAGGGATAATGTTATTTGTCAGTAGTTTATTTGCCAGAAACATGGCTAAGACATTCACGAATTTACAGAATGCATTTAGATGGTCAAAAGAAGCAGGAAACATTAGCAGCTCTTTATTCCTCAAAAAAGATCTATAGTAAGGTAGTACCAAAGCAGTATGTCACTCGGCTATGATATTGGAGATGCATATACTTTTAGTGTAAGGAAATTCATAACCATTTTCTTCCTACTCTGCAGCAAAAAACAAAAAACAAAAAACAAAAAACAACCTTAAGCTTCTGAAAAACAAGCTGTCTCAGAAAAAAGAAGAATACTATTTTACACACAGATATCTTAATCACTGGGCAAGAGAATCAGCCCTAGTTTCTGTTTCTGTCTTAGAATATCGAAGTAACTACACATTTCACACACACAGAGAAATGTATCCTCATAAATATATTAAAAGGAGGTTTAGTCTACAGGTTTTTGGAAAGCCAACCATTGAATTTTGAGCAGGAGCCTGAATCAGTTTGTCAATAGCTGTACAAGAATGTGGTAAAACAGTGACAATAAAGATTCATCACTTTTTTACAACCTTTGTTTGGAGAAAATCTTGGGAAAGTCTTCCAAAGAAGAGAACTGAACTGAGTTTGGGAAACAAGAAAAGAGCAATCTCAGTTTCACTTTTTGAATAATAGAAATTCTTTACTTTTATTTCCGTTGTTGCCTATTTGCTTGTTTGTTTTCCTGGAAAGAAACATTTACTTGAATAAAAACTTATAACAAATAATTTGATTCATATTTTGCTATTTAAAGATGAACTGTATGTAAATATGACTGCTGTTTGAGATAATATCTGGGACTGAATCATGGTTCTTCACAGAATGATACTGAACAATTACCGCTTGAAATAAGCCTAGTTAATAGATATTGCAGCGTACTCCATACAGGCACAGAGTGAATACTGCAGCACACTAATTTTGCATGTGTATGCATGCACAGCTCTCTTTCATTCTGGTTCTATGACATACAAGACGATGTCACACTAATGAAATCCATGACTCCTAACAATTAATGAATTGTCACGTATCATTATTTTTCAGAAAGAATTGGAATATTATTTGTGTACATATTACTGCTTCTTTTGCTTTGGCCAGTTATGATCTCAGCCACTGTATATGTAAATGTAACACAGTGCTACTTGAAATATTGATTCTGTCATTGCGGATTAATTGTATATATTTTGTTTTTAATAAGTTCTAATTCAGCTATTTATTAAATTGTCCAATAAAATAGTCAAATTAGTTTTACAGCTCACTTAAGCCTAGCTTGTCAGCTAATAACTGGATGTTGACATTTCTAACTCCTTTAGTGAGTTCTTTTGATGACGCAGATACTTCTGGTCTTCAAGCTGTCCTCAGTGCTAGTCAAGAAATGGAGACTGTCCAAGAGCATTACTTCAGAAATGAAACTGCAGTGATCTTATTATGGGAGAATGTGCTGCTGGTTAGAATGAGCACTGCATTTTTCTCCACCTCACAATGTGAATATCAGAAATAGGATTAGATGATGGAATTACTTATATCTACATAGAAATAATTTCCTCATAGATCTTGTGAGGACATTTTTCCAGATGTTTTTTTTTTACTCAAGAAATGATGATGATAGGTTTTCAAGATAGTCTTTTATATCTCTGCTTTTTTGCTTGTATTCTGTTGCAGACTTCCTGAGAGCTTAAAGAGCTCCCCATGCCTTGAGACAGAGTATATAGCCTTCCATTTATTTCTGTCACAGAGAGGCATCTCAGCCACTCTCCATCTTAGTGGTATGTTAAACATTGGGGGTGGGGATCTGCTCCTGGATAGTGAACCTCATTATAAGGAGCACCCTTGAAATTAGTTGTAACTCAACTTATGTTAACTAAAAACACAAAATTATTTGCAAGTCCCAATATTATAATGTGCAACACAAGTGAGATACTATCTCCCTCCCCCCAGATTTGCATCAGCCTTGCATCCTGTCTTTGTGATTCAGTGTGCATAATTCTGTGGAAAGTCGTTAAATCATTGTGCTTTATTTTCTATACATATCCTTAATTTCAGAACACAGAACTAAATGGAATGTCTGTAGCTCATTTGAAGATTTTGACTGAAAAAAAGAGAAAATGACGTCTTTTCAGTCAGAAATGTCATTGGCCCAGAGGTGACCGAACTCTGACCAGTGACCTCTCAGCTCTGACATCTTGTCAATGATATTTGCTATAATCTCCCATCTCCTTGGTCGATTATTGTCCAGACATTATTCTAGATCATTCATATTCTTTACTTCTGTGTCTCAAGGATGAATTATTTGTTGTTATATTTTTAGACTACTAGATTGAAGAAGAAGGAATTCCTTTTAATTTGAGGTTAACCAAAACCACATATGATCTGGATGGTGTACTAACGCTTAGAGGCTTGGATGAAGGTACTTGTCTAAACCTTGACTGACAAATTTATTTCCACGTTTTTTATGAAAACTAAGGAAAAACAATCATCTGTCCCTTCTGCAAGCTTTACAAATCAATATATTTTCTTCCAGCGGGGACTCTGTAACATCATTATAGCTGTCCTTTGCACTATTCTCATGTGCATTCGTCTGCCTAATTGTGAAGCTGGCTAGTAATGAAATCACATAAAGAATGATCGCTTCTGTCATGTACAGTCAAACAAATTTCATGTTTTTTTTTTCTAGAAGCGGTGAGCATAGGTAAACCTATAGTAGATTCTTTATAATGAATCTAGTTTCACTGAGTTCTGTGTTTAATTACACTTTTATTCAGGTACAATCACTGCTCTAATGGTTAAAAATGACCCTTCATCGACCAAGATGGTGCTGCAATTTACACAGTCTTTGATGGCAGTTGCAGCTCTGCTCATGTGGAGTAGGCTGGCTCTTCCATTTGATTCCTTAGGTAATGTCACACTTTCATGACCACTACCTGTATCTGTAACATCAGCAGTAAATGCAAAAACATTTTTCTTTGCTATGGTGATAGGATTTTGTTGTCACAGACAAACATGACAGGTAGCCACATGTATATCACCACAGAAATTTAGATAGATACGCACTGGATTTGTAAAGAGTACATTGGCTGTTGATCATAGAGTTCCGCTAAAGTAACTGGTTTCAGTAGTACTGCTTTAAAGATGTTACTCTTTATTATAAATATAAAAAAGCAAAATTTGTTTTAATGGTTTTTATTTGTAAGATGTGATTAGTGATGCAAAATATTGACGCTAAATAACCTGGGAAAATCCTAGTGATTTGGCAAATTTTCCCCTTCAGAACGGTGGGCCTGTTCAGAATATTTCAAAGACTGGTACACATTACCCTCCAAGTTTTATGAATATTCCCAACCTCATGCTGAAAATCAAGACTAAAGAACTTAATGTGAGACACAGTGCAGATATTTATGACATAAATCATAGAATTATAGAATTATTTAGATTGGAAAAGACCACTAAGATTATCTAGTTCACCCATCATGACCATACGCACTAAACTTTGTCCTTCAGTGCCACATCTACCCTTTTCTTGATCACCTTCAGGCTCCATCACCTCCCTGGGCAGTGTGTTCCAATGCATCACTACCCTTTGTGAGATGAAATTGTTCCTAACATCTAACCTAAACCTCCCCTGGCACAACTTAAAGCCATTACCTCTTGTACTATGATTGCTACCTGGGAAAAGAAGCTGACTCCCACCTCGCCACAACCTCCTTTCAGGCAGTTGCAGAGAGTGATAAGGACTCCCCTGAGCCTCCTCCAGATTAAACAATCCCAGCTTGCTCAGCCGCTCCTTGTAAGACTTGTGCTCCAGATCTCAACGATACTTTGCAGAATATACTTCATGCATTTTAAAGACTCCAGCAAAAGAGGTTACAAAATAAGAAAATTCTGAGAAAAGAGAAACAATATTTTAAGATCGTAAAGTATTATCAGCTTTTCTGTCCATTGCAGAATTGCCTGTTAATTGCAGTTATCTCTGTGAGTGAGAACTGTCTTCCATGCTGCTGAATACACAGGTAGGCCCTAACAGTTCCCTGTCAGAGGGAACAAAGGACAGTGCTCTCACAGTAGGTTTGTAAACACCAGCAGCAATGTTTATGATTAAAGCTCTAGAACCCTGTTATTTGTCATTCCAGTAATGATCAAAATATGCCAACTTTTCCCTGAGAAAGTAAACATGGTTTTAGTTGTGATGCTGATATAAATGCAAGGAATAATATCTCCACATGTTCCCCCTCATCCAGTTCACTCTGAATTCCAGGAGAAATTCCAAGAAATCTGGAAACTGTATAGAGTCACTGTAAAACAAGGACTTAAGGTGCCAAGAAGCTTCAGTCTTATCCAGATCCATACCACACCCTACATGTGGACTGTGTCTAAATGTTACAATGTAGGCCTAACTATATTTGTTAAGGAGTTGCATATGTCCTTTGGAACAGAGCATTATATTATCTGTTCCTCCACCCCTGCTGTGCTGACCAATAGCTGTTGATCAAATGAAGAGTGAAATAATAATGAAAAAAAATATCAAAGAAGAGCTCTCCATTTTTACAAGCATATCAGGAAATTCATGACATATTTGCAAGTAATGAAGAAAAAATTATTGTTCACATAATTCTACTTCAGATTATATTCATTATTCATTTTAATTCAGACCATCAGCAACATATTACTGGTTCAAGATCAAGATTTTTGTTTTTTCAGAAGTGTCACATGCGGCTTATTCTATACTATACAGCAAGACATAAACCTTGACAATATCAAGAATCAATTGCAAGATAAATACCACACCAATAGTTTACTGTAGGAAAAGGGCACAGTGACTGAATCTACTGTCATTTTAATCAGAATCAGTAGTGTACTTTTGAAGAAACTCTAGGCTGTCACAACTCTAGTGGTGAAGTTTGCAATCTAGAGCAGCCTCGAAGCCGGAAGACTGGATTTCCTTCAGAGAAAATGAATCCAGAAGAGAAATTCCTTGAAGATACTCTTAAAAATGAACATTTAGATACTCTGAAAACAGGCAAGAGGTATTCTAAAATAGAAACCTTTAGATAATGTGGTGTGGATACTGCATCAAAACCAACAATATTCTGTAAATCGGTTGAGCTGAAATGCTTTACTTACAAGTCCAGGTTTAGCCACATGAAAAAAAATATCCATTATTTAAATGCTATCTAAAATGCATGGAAGATACACAGCAGGCTTGTTCGTCCAATTTTCTAGATAGGGAACTTATTTCATGTCCACACAAATGCTCACCTTCTGTGTCCCTATTCCTATGAAGTCATTATTTAGGATTCTCCTCAAGTTTCATCCAGAGTAGAGGACTGCTGCACAATGTACTAGCAGGTTACTCTTTGGAGGAAAGCATTTCACACTGCAATAGAGGCAGAAAGGACTTCTAGCATGGAGATCTGATTTGTTCAAGTAAGACTAAAGTATTTTATTCACCTTCTAAAAGCAAAAGATGAGTGAAGACATTATTTGTGGAAAGAGTAAGAGTATAAATCAGTAAAAACTGTCTGCAAATATGTTTAGATGGATAGCAGAAGACAAGGTTTGTGTATCAGAAGAATGTGCTTCAGGAACATTCCTTTTACAATGGAGAATATAAGCTAATTAACACTGACATGAGTTTATACTAAAGTTTGATACTAGTTTATGCAGAAAATTACTTATATATTATTAAAAAGGTTCAATATCAGGAGTTCGCATTCCTTGATTCTATGTACAAAGCTTTGTTTCATCATTTGTTTCATCTTTAAAGTCCACCATAAGTCCTCTGTGTAAGCTGGTATATAATTCTTCAAAATATAATTTTGTTTGTTTCAGATAGAATCTAACAGCACAATTCCAGCCACATCATCATTACTTACATTGCAGTTCTTTCACTTATGATACTTATACATTCTCCTCCTACTTTTTCAGAGAGAGTGAAAGTCGCTTGTTTTCTGATATAAAGGGATGAAACAGCCTATGTGACAGTGTCTGTTGTCGAGTGTATTGAATCCTGACATTACAACATAACACATCCTAGTATGCTTTTGCTATGCTATCTATTGTTAGTTTTATATCTACTTGTGTTCCAAGTCAAGCATATGAATGTCTCTTTCGAAAATGAACATATACACTATTATTATGTTGTAGATCCAAACTGTTTATAAGACAAGATCAGTGGCTGACGTAAGTTACCGTAACTACAGCAGTTTCAATGTAAAATCCTGTTATTCAAGACTATTATTGTTGAATTGAAAATAATTTCCTTCAGTTCTATATCTTTTTGAGCAAGCTCAATAAGCTTACATGAAATAAAAAGATACTAGTCCAATTTCTACAAATAAGTGTTGTACAAGCAAAAAGCACGAATGCATTTCCATATTTTCAAATAATGTGTTATTTCATGGAAAAAGATATTGATGATTTTTTAAAAGAACTGGAAAATTTTATGACAATTCAAATATTGCTTCCTTTTTTAATATTTGTAAATTGTTTTTGAACCAATTTTATAAGGAAAGAAATCAATCATGGTATGTAAGCATGAAAAAGGTAGTCTAATTTTATTTTGGACTGTAGATCATTGCTTGAAAACTGGGAAGTGACACTTCTGAAGGTAATTCTTTTTTATCTGATCTCATCGCAGATGGTGGGATTACATAAAAATGTTCCAATTTATAGAATGTTGTGCCTCATAAAAACTCCTGGGACCTCTACTGTTCTGATTTACATGCCAAGTAATCTCATTGATGTCAAGAGCCTGTGGACTTTTTAAAAACACTTGCTTATCGTGATGAGGCATGTGTACATCCAAAACATACTTGGGATGTAGTTTAAAATCTGTCTCACATTAGGGAGAATCTAAATGTTGTATGTTACATATCACACTTGCATCCTATTAATAGATACTATGGATTCAGATGTATTTTTAGGTTAACATATTTTGGCATGGAGTATTTTGGAGTAAGCAGCTTACTGCATCTTAAATCAATTCCTAATGTAATGTGATGAATGAGGCAGATTTGAGTGGATGAAATTCTCTGCTGTCTTGTGGTTACCTATGTTCAACTTTTGTTGTATGATATTCACAAAGTTGCTCAGTATGAATGTTTTAAGGCACTACATGTACAATATCAGTTGATGTTATATCAAATATAATTTACTGTTGGAGGTTCTGTCCAATATTTATTTGCTTAAATAAAACAGAACAAATATAATCAGCTTAATCATGCACTTAAATTAAAAAAAAGTTCTAATCCAGGAGAAGCCTGAAGCAGAATATGAAATTCGAATTAATAGCATTTCTTTATCCTGTAGTCAATACAAACAGACATAAACTAAGTGCATTTTTGAAACATACTATAGACATATAAAAAGCAAAGAAAATAAGTCAAGCAAATGGAATAAACACCCTGTTTATTGGTGTCCCTCAGTACATCTTATGATTGGTGGTCTTTTAACATTTTAATCAGTGACACAGAAAATGGGATTGAGCATACCCTCAGCAAGTTTGCAGGCATCAGAATGAGTGGTGCCGTTCAAAGGGACCTGGACAGGCTTGAGAAGTGAACCTCTGTGAACCTTATGAAGTCCAACAAAACGAAGTGCATAGGGTTGCACTTCAGTCAGGGCAATATGAGTATGGACTGGGAAAAGAAATCATTGAGAACCGTCCTGTGGAGAAGAACTTGAGGGTCCAGATGGATGAAAAGCTGGACATGAGACAGTAGTGTCCGCTTGCAGCCTGAAAGGCCATATGTATCATGGGATTCACCAAAAGATGAGAGGCCAATAGAATGAGGGAGGATTTTTCCCTCTGCTCTGCTTTGCCCCTGGGAGGGCCCATCAGAAATACTGCCCTTGTGAATATCCCATATGGGTCTCCAGCATCCAGCAGAAGAGAGATGTGGTGAAGCTCTTGGAGGGAGTCCAGAGGAGACCACAGGGATCATCAACTTGGATGTTGTGAGGGACTAGCACAGGTTGTCTGGAGAAGCTGTGGATACCCCATTCCTGGAAGCATTCAGGACCAGGTTGGATGGGGCCATGGGCAGCCTGGTCTAGTGGGTAGCAACCCTGCCTTTGGTATGGATATTGGAACTAAATAATCTTTAACTTCCTTCCCACTCAAGCCATTCTATGAATTTTATGGTTTCGATAGTGGCAGTAATTTTGTCACTAGAAATATCTTACAAGTTTAAGACGTTCATAAATGTCAAACAAGAGCAACATCTTTTTCTGTATTTTCTTTGAGATAAAAAGCTCAAATTGTACCTAGCTTTTTGTGTGTATGCTTGCATTTGAGTGCTCCCAAAATACAAACTGTTTTCTGCACAAGCAGAAAATCTGGAAAGATTCATTCCTGCACGGTATTATTTATATCTCAAGATAGAAACATGGGAAATTACTCCTGGAAAAGAAAAGAAAAACTGGAACACAGAAAAGAAAATTTCTGACCATAAGTTGACTATCTGAAATGAGTTTATAAATAGTGTTTTTAGGCCCATAATTAGGTCATTCTGATCTTTCTCAAATGTCTTAGAATATTTGATTTCAAGTATTCAACCAGTGTTTTCCACTTCATTTGCTATCATCTCCATGCTAAGCAGATTCATCATGTTTTGGTAAAATACCTTGGAACAAATGTTTTTGAAGTATAGGAAAAGTGTGTGAAAGCATGCTTCTCATCAAAATTCTTTGAATGTTCCCATGTTCTAACCAGAAATGCTGTTTTGCTGGCACTCATTCTATGTATACGTTTATCTCTGAAGCACAAGGCAGATCCCAAACACATAATTTCACATCATTTGAGCAGACTAGACTTAGGCCCACAGACTCTATTGCTATTTGCAGAAGGTGACATTAAAGATCATGTGGAAAAACTGCCACCTAATCTTATGTTGTTGCTTTTAAGTGCACATGAAAACTATGAAAGATTCAAGGGCGACCAAGGGCTGCCAAAGCTCACCCACAAGTAAAACAAATACTTCCACTTGATTTAGAGAGGGTCAAAAAATTATATATGCTGTGATATGTACCATCTCTGATAGAATTAATTGGTCAACAGTTAAATGCCATAAGACTTGTAAAAAAAATGTGGTCTTTAAGGCTCCCTGATGCTTGTACTGCACAAAAGTATAAATAGAAGCAAAAAATTAAATTAACATATAAAGAATCATTTTTATTTCAAGGAATGGATTTTTTGGGGGGGCTCAAAATAAAATCCATCAGACTTAATGGGCTATGTAAACCTTAGTGAGCTGTATAAATAATAATGCATTCACTGCATATGCAAACCAAATTGTATTTTTAAAAAACTGAATTTCTCCATTACTTCTTGTAATAGGAAGAATGAAATAGTGTAATTAATATAAGCATGAAGTATAAATCACTACTGCTAGCTGTTACATGAACTATTCCCTTTTTTTTTTAACATTATTGAGAGTAATAACAACAATAATCAGAACAGCGAAGATGATAATGGTAGTGATAATGATAATAATGATAATACAAATTTAAATAAAATTTAAAACTGGTGTAGTGAGTACTGTTGCTAGTACTGCTTTCAAAAATTGCTCTGAAATTTTCTAAATCTCATGTATACCCTAGCAGAATTTTTTATTGATGTATTTTTTTGTGTCTCTATTGTGATGAGTGCTTTCTGATACAGAAAGGGGAAATGGGGAGGGAGAAAATGTGTCAAGAGGACGGAAATTTTGAAAAAGAAAGCAGATTACATGTCAAACAGAAATGTGCCAATTTTCAAATAAATAGAGAGAGGGAAGCCTAACAGGTGTCTTAGCTCATAATCCTTTTGTGTTTCTCACCTGCATGAATGATACCAATAGGGAAACCAGGTGCAAATATGTCAGGTTTACTGAAACACAATACTGAGATTAAATACCAGGCAGTTATCAAGGATGCAGAAGAGGAATTTTGAATCACCTTAGCAGAGAAATTGCAAAATAGAGGCTAAATCAACATATGGTTTAAACAGGTTGGGATAGCGGAGAGGTTTTAAGAAACAGGTCTCGGAAAAGAGAAAAAAAACAAAATAACAATAAACAAACAAACACAAACTTAAATATTTCAACACTTTATAGGAAAAACAAAGAGAAAAACTGTGAAAATGCGTGCTCCAGCAGTACATTACTTGGTCTTAGAAATTACAACAGTGAGTAAAAAGACTTCACTTATATCCATTTATATGGCTATATTGTGGACGTGAGAGTACAAGGATTTATTTTCAAAATAGAGTAATGTGCTCTGAATTTGCAAGTAATCGAGAGACTCACTAGGTTACTGAATCTATTTCTCTCACTTTAATACAGTTGCAAATAAAATATAAGAAAAGTAAAATAAGAATATTTGATTCATCTGTAGGGAGTGATAGGAATGAAATCTGCCTCTACCTTCAGAGGGATAGTTTGGCTAAAATAATCTACCAAATTTAAAACACACATTGTAAATCCTGATGGTAAATAATAATAGAATTACTCATCCAAAAAGAATCACACACAAAAGAATGTGTGGGTTTCTTCTGCTTTCATCTGTATTCCCAGCATGTAAGAATAATTATTTTTAGTCATTTCCTATTTCTATTTTGTATGTGTGAAACACATACTTTTAATGTTAAAATCTTTTCACGTTATAATTATTAGATTTTTCCATGTGTATGAATGTGTAATTATTTTTCATTTGAAGATGGAAAGAACTGTAGCTAATGTTCCAAACATAAAGTGAAGACATAGTTTTGGTCGTATTCTCTGCATAACTTACCCTCAGAAAAATGATACTATCCTATTTCCAGAGTTTATAGATTCAGTTTTTAATTTAACAATAGTGATCATAGACTGTGCATTGGTTTCGAAAATCTCATTTTCAAATTTTACTACTGCCATCTATTGAGTAGGTGGGAGTTACAATAGAAAAAGTAGAATACAGTCGTAAGTAAGCACTTGGATTTTTTATTGCAAATGGCAAATATATTGTTGTAATGGTACCTATATGTATTAAATGGAATTAATTAGTGACACATCAAAGATAAATTGAATAAAATCATAGAATCACAAAAAAGTCCATCTTGGAATATATTTCTGTGTCATCTGCTCCATACTAATTTTTTCCTGTTCAAAGCAGGACCAGCTTCAAAGTTGGATCCAACTTCAAAAGTTTGCACAGTTTGTTCAGGGTCCTATCCAGATGAGTTTTGAGTATTGACCAAGACAGAAATTTTCACAGCTGCTCTGGGAAACCTGTTCTGATGTTTAAGCACCCTCAGTGGGAAATTTTCCTATTATTTAATTAGAATTTCTTTTGATGTAGCTTGTAACCATTTCCTCTTTTTAGCTCAAATAAAAAATATGGGATCTATTTTCCTTGCTTAAATAATAATAAAAAAACCTAGAATTTCACAATGCTTTGTTTTCATACATTTTAGAGGGACACAGTATTTCCTCTCACTGAAGTTTTCTTACCCAAGAGTGGAATAATATATGTGGAAGTTGTCCCTGAAGATCTGCTTCTGCCACAAAATGGAAAATTCTAAATATACTTGCTGGACTGTTATTATAAAATCATAGGATCATCTATGATTGAGAAGACCTTCAAGATCATAAACTCCAACCATTAAACTGGCCAATAAAGTCCCGTCACTAAATCATGTCCCATAGTTATCAAGAAAGAGAAAATATGACAAGTCCAAATCTAAATATAGTTGCATAACTCTACTTTCAAGAAGATGTCTTAGGGTAAGAAGATATTGAAAGATCAGTAATCCCGAGCAAAGGGAAATTAGCAGGGAGAAGAAAAGTTGGAGTTCTTCAGAGTTTGGAGTTAAATCCTTTTTGTAATGAAATAAATGACAGGAGACATGGAGACAAAAAGCCCAAAATATTTTACAATTCAAAATACTCTAGCAGTCAAATACTGATCATCCCAATTCAGATATGTTCGTCTTCCAAAGGCTCATATTGTTCAGTGCATTATTCAAGATAATTATCATTTACTTCTGTGTAAAAGTTCAGCTTTTCTCTGGAGGACAAAACAAGAAAATGCTCTTTCATATTTATGGAGAATCCCCCAAAAATATTCACTATCAAAAAGTCAGACTTCTAGCAACAAACAGTGAAATCTGTTGGGTGAAGCATTTTTAAACAGTCTTATCAGCATCACTATTATCATACATGTCCTTTGACTATATACATCTCGACTCTCAACCCTGTTTCAGTCCTCACCTTCTGGTTTGCCTGCTTGACTCTATGTCTTAAGGCAGCAAGGGGGAGGTGCACAGTTTCCTCCCATCGGGGTCTTTCTTCAAAAAGGATTGTGGCAAAAATCTGTAGGAGAGAACAGTGCAGGATCTCATTGAATTGGAGAGTAAGCTAGTCTCATTCAAATAGTTCAAACAGTTAATTCTTTCCTAATGTCACTTTGTTTTGTTGCTATCATCTTTTATTTATTCTCTTTGATTTTTTTTATTATTTTCATATGCAGAATGTGAACTATTTTGGATCAAATATCATTTACAGTGAGAATGGCCAGAAGCCCCAGACGTTCATAAAAAACAAAAATCAACTTAGCCAGTTGTCTCCTTCATTCCTTGTTATAACTGAGAAATGATTAAACTAATCCAGAGGAATCTATGCTTTTAATTCTGTCTCCATCACAGATAGCAAGGCTGCAGCTGTCAATGAATTATTGCTTATTACTCTCCAGAACATTTGATGTAACAGTTAGTCTCATGTTCTGTTAAAATCCTTGGAGTAAATGCTGAGGGTTTTGCTAATTCTTAAGCAGTCATTAAGAAGCAGATTTTTTCTCTCCTTTAAGCTATGCTTCCACAGAAACGTTAGTTCTAGGAAAAGATTAAAATATAACCAAGATGGAAAAGGTATGAATTTCTGAACCAAAGGCAGTATAGCAAGAGCTACTTTAGTTATTGATTTATTTAACTAAGAATGTATGGTGCTGGTCTATTGTTAGTTTTATTTCTAATTCTGAAGTCCCCAAGCAATTCTAGTAATGGTCAGATGATTTGGTCTTGATGCTTCTGGTGATGCCATAACAACATAAACAGAGCAAGTCTGCCCAGGAAGAAAGTAACTTGGGTTCACAACTTTGGACTGTAAAAGCTATCTCTTCAAATTAATGATCTGTCCTCAGTCATGTCTTTTTCCAGTAACAAGCTGTACCAGCAGTAAATAAAACACTTGTGTAAGACAAGAACAAATCTCATTTTAGGCAGGGTTGTTTATCTAAAGTAACCTTGGACTGCCAGGGCAATGATCTGAAGTATACTTAGGGCAACTAGGGTGCCCTAGTGTGCACCGAGGGTGTTTGATCTCTTGCCTGAGAAATTGTTTCTTATAGCACCTTATTTGCAACTAGGGGTAAACTGCTTCCTGGCTTGCTGTGCTAAGAAAATGGCTTCATCTCAAAAATAAATTGAGCATCACCTTGTTTTAAATATATGGCTTTGGGGTATAAAGATTTTAATTACAGAGCAAAACTGGGAACCGTCAACTTTCCATGCTCAAACCAATCTTTTAAGTCTTTCTTCTCAGGGACCATCATAACTTGAAACCAGTTTGTAGAACACCTGATTACATAATGAGAAAATTTCTGAAATATACTTATGTTGTAAAATCATAAAGATTTCTCAAATCAACAAACATTCTTGTGACCACAGGAGAGCAAGTTTCCATCCCACCTCTACATCATTAATCCTTCACATTGCTGTACTTCTGTTTTCTGAACTGTAAAAAAGAGATGAGACACAATCTGTGACCCATTAAACAGGATTAGCTCTATTTCATTGGTATTGCAAGATGACAAAGGGGCTTTTTTACTCTTGTTCTTTTTATTTTTCAGTTCAATCTTAATATATCAGATATCACTGCCAGCCAAAGGCACACATAAAGAAGAAAAAGAATTTGACGTTACTACAACTTGATCTTAAACCCAGTAATGTCAACGTCTGGGCTTCTATTAAATTTAACAATGCAAAATTAATTTCTCAAGAAGATCAGTCCAAAGCAAATAACTCAAGTACATCATTATTTTCCTTTCTTTCTTGTTAGATAAATCTGAAAACATAATAATAGTTTAAAAAATTCTCTCAATTCGACCATCCAAAATTTAGGCCAAACAGCCAGCAAATAATTCTCCACTGCCTTACTGTGCAATGCATATGACATATATACAGTATCAAGAAGAAGAGATTTTCTGTTGAATTGCATACTTGATTCACCTCATGCTTCGTAAGAGAAAAAAGAAATGAAGAGAAGAAAAAAATCAGATTGTCGGTACCCATAAATTTTTACAAACGATAGTTTCTGCGAGTAATATGGTTATGTTGAGAGTCAAATGGCTTCTTTTTTTTTTCCTATTAAAATTAGCTTTGTCACAAATCCAGAACTCTAACAGAGAGGAAGTAGAATGTATTGAAGTAGAACTTCACTTATTGCTTGTGGTTTTCTATTCTTCATCTTGCTGAGAATATTACCAAACTTCTAGCTTTGTATGAACTACTTTCAGGCTGATTGCTTTCAGAGCTACTGCCTTTTGCTGTTTTATACTGCAGCATCCACTAGCAGAAGGTTAGGATATCAGCCGATATTGTCATCAGCAGGATAAGTTTGCTTTTTAAGTGAACAATTTTAAACATCTAGAGAACAACTAAACTGATGAGCTCATTTAACACGGATTTACAGATAACTTAGAATTACAAATTCTCTTCTAAATCTTGATGTTTGTATTTAGCCATATGAACTCCTATCTTGGCTTACAATTAAATTAAAAGCCCCAAGGAGAACAAAAATGTAATGTGTTCTAATGTACTGGTCTATAGAAATCTCTAAATGAAGTGTAGGTCAGCAGCTTTCAAAAGATGTCTTTCCTCCACCCCAAGATAAGATCCACCTGTCCATAGAAAAACAGTACTCTTATAGCAGAAAGTATTTGTTCCATGAACGGCTCTTCAGTTGCTGCTGTGGAAAAAAAACACTGCTGTCACTAATTAAGGAGCTACAGAGCAGAAGTGATTAAGATCTGCTGAAAAACAAATATAGGCCTGCTATATTTCATTTTCAGTACAGACAGCCATCACGGTGAAGAAAGAAATCATTTAATTTCATTCAGCTCTTTTAATAAATCTTCCGGGAATCTCCTAATACACTAGAAGATACTTTCTTGTTCTATATCATAACAAAAATGTAATCTTTGATTACCTAATGATTTTTTGTAATGTTTATTAAAGACAAACAGAAAGAAATGAAGAAACACTTAAAGGGGTTTCATACTTAATAGCACTCACTTTGATCAAGAAATATAAATGTTTATATATTCAGCGTACAATTAAGAACAAATTTAGGTATGATCTAGTTTGCTTTAAGCTTGCTGTTCTGATTGTCATTATTTTTACAGCTTCAAACAGATAAGGGACAGATGTTCTCCCATCTGCTCTGAGACAAGATACTACTTACATGTGTTTGTGTGCACATATTTGACAGAAGAAGATGAAAAGTCTACAATTTGGTAAGACGCCACAAAGTATGCTCTGGTCAGGTCCAAAACAGTATCTAAACAGAAGAGCTGCAAGAAAAAGTTATCCATTTGAATAATTAAATCACTGTAGATGCATAATAAAGATGATTTATATTAAGGTATTTTATCACAAATAATAATAGAATAAGTCCATGTATGAGCATAAGCTTAATTTCTGCAAAATCTGTCAATTAAAAAGAAATCATTCTCTTCTGCCTCCTCTTCTAACCACGTTATATAACATGTGAAGAATGACATACTGGAATAGTTACATTACAGACACAAACCCATCACTGCTTTTCACTGTCAATATGCACCAGCCCAGGCTTTGTACACGTGTGACTTTCACAATGACACTAGTTAGATTACAATTTCTACCTCAGATCCAATGTTGCTCTGCTGATTTTCATGCCTCCTCTGTAGAACTTTATGATTGCTATATTAATTCTCCTTGTCCATCTTATTCTTTAGCTGACCGCTACTGATCGAAGTGAAGGCCAATTCAAAGTTTTCCAAGAGAATTTTAAGAAATTGAAAGTGGAATTCTACATAACTCTGTTAGATAATAAAGTCAGCAAGTGCTGGCAAGTTCAAAATGGAAAAAGGATTTGGGATGCTGGATTCAAGTGTTCACAGATGACTCATTTAATGTGGAAAATGAAGTGTTTTGGAATTATCATTTAGAGTAATTGCTTAGTTTTATGCGAGGAAATAAAAAATTGTTATCATGACAGGATGACAACAGGCCTCTATGATAACAGGTCCAAGGAGTTCAGTTTTTGAAGAGTGAACTAAGGACACAGGGATGTTTAAACATACCCACCTCTGGCTGAATTAGCAGTTCTCTATGAAAATCAGAAATATAAAGGTAACTTCTACAGAGAGCAGAAGAATGAATGTGGTTTGTTTTCTTTCTTTTTTTTTTTGGTCTTCAAAAATGAAAATCTCTGTATTCACAAAGTGAACAAAGTTTTTCTTGCTGAAAAATATTTATTTTGTTACTTGTGTGTAGTCTAGTATAATATTTCTATCAGCTTAATGACTGATTTTCCTGACACATTATGAAATATTTGTTTCTGTTTTTATTATTTTTTGTTGTTGTTTTGATACATTGGGTGTGGGTATTTAAGGCCTCTTTCTGGTTCAGTGTGCTATGTGTAATGCTGCTAGAAACTTGCTGCTCACCTCTAGTGTGCTCTTCCCAGTACCCTGTCACATGTTGTGAAGATAAAGGCTATTGGCAAGTCAAATAAAACTATTCCAGACTCTGTCCTTACTGATTAGCATTTAAACTAGTCCACAAGGTTGTACTGAGAATTCCCTTTAACCTTGAGAAATTAGCTGAGACCACTAGATAAACAAAATTTATTTGCTGGTTATTCTGAAATGATCAGCAACACATTTTCATTAGTCCCAAACAACAGCAACAGCATTTCTGGGTTTAGAGAGACAGATATGGAAAAGAAAATATGTTTAATTGTACCCGGATTTCACATTCAGACTAAGAGATTTTCTTTTTTGCTTTCCCAGTTAACAACCTGCAAGATCAAAGCAGCTGTCCTTCTCCCCTGACTGTCTCGAGAGATATCTGGAACTGACTAAAAACTTATATATGCAAACCCATCCTGGGGCTCCATTCAGATCTATTTTTCTGTCTTAGCACTTGGCTGCCAAGATGAAGCTTTTAATTTTTGCTTAACCTCTTCCTCTTGAATTTAGACCTGCATAGGAGTAACCATCTCTTTTTCAAAAGGTAAGGTAAAATCAGGTGGTAACTGTTCTTGTGCCTAGTAATAGTTGGCTATGTAATTTTCACTATATATTTTTTCTTTTATTAAAAGAAGGATATGAAGAAAATCACAAAACCGTCTTTACTTCCCCTGCAGAATTTAATAGATATAATGAGAATTAAAGATATATATAATATTCATATTATACATATATACGCATAAACATTCTTCCCCCCAAAAATCTTCAGAAAGTTGGCCTTATTTTTTTACCTAGTTCGAGCCAAGCACTATAGTATTCCCAATATCAAGTGAATGTTCTAAGTAATTCACTTTATCATTTCATTCTTTTTCTTCCCCACATTGATACACTATTGATGAGGTTTGCTTTAAGTCTATCCAAATGAGTTTAGAAACACAAGTGGGTAACTGAAGGATTTTGGAATACATGCGTCATCACATTTCTGCTCTTCCATAGGTTTCTAGTCAGCAATGATTCAGTTTAAACCTTGACTTGCAATTCAGACTCAGCCTTAATTTCTACAAATTTAAAGTAACTTTTGGACAATCACACTTCTTTGTTTTCTGTTTGTTCACTATTAAACGATGTCTCTTTTAAACTCTGAAACATACTGCATTATGATTTGACATTCTATCACAGAAAATGATGAGAAAAACAGGATAGATGTCCTAGAAGGTTGTCATGCTTTGTTGAATCAAGCTGCAGCAAAATGGTAGGCTTCCAGTCCCCTTCTATGCTAAATATTTGAAGTACTTTTCATTAAATGAAACAAACGGTTGTGATTTTTTTTTTTTTTTGCACAGCTCTTTCAGCTCTTATCTTCCTTTGACAAAATAAGAATACTGAAACCATCTTTCTCCCTTTGTTTACCTGATCTGAAGTAAAATGCTAAGTGGCGCCATCTGATCCATTGCTGTACTTACAATAGCTCAAATATTAGGATTTCCATACAGATTCATCTGTTTATGCCTTGTATGATCCAAGTTAGTTCTGTAGAGTTGAATCTGTGTGGTCTGAAGTCTTTTACTATTAGGAAAGGAAACAGTAACTTTCTACCTGTTCAATAAAAAAAAAGTAATCTTTAATGTACCTATTATAACCACATACAGGAAGAATAACTATATCATATCATAGTAATGAAAAAAATTCATTTCTTAGAATGTTTCTATGCTTCAGAAAAGAATAATTTTCATTCTTTTATGTAACACTTTGTAATAGAACTTGGCCTCATCAGTAAAATTTGGGACATTTTCAAATATGCTTTGATTTTGCATTATCCATTATAAATAAGAATATTTTCAGAGTAACCTCTATTCATAAAACCAATACTATTTTATACAAGCAGCATAACTTCAGTGAATGCACGCAAACTCTTTAGTATAACTTCATGGTATAACTTGCGTGGATGAAAGGATTCCATTCTTTCTTTAAGAAGTCTGTATATATAACATCTTCGTTACTATTGCTTTGAATTTGTTTGAGAATAAATACATCTGGGATTACTCATCTCTTTCCAAGAGCCACCATCAGTCTTACTGCTGTCTGACAACACCACTGTGATATATCACTGCATTATCAGCCTAATATCCTGGTAAAGGTTAGCAGTGAGTACAACTTATAAGACTGAAAATAAAATAGTATCTGAACAGCACTGCATTTGTTTTATTGTCTAAAGGGGGAAAAAAAAAATCTCTGTTCTTTATTTCATTTCCACTATAAGGAAATGCGACTTCTTAACTTTATCTACTCCTATGATTTGAATAAATCAGAATCGTAAAATCTCTGTTTTCCACTGAGGAGGACTATGCAACCATAAAGGGTATAAACACATATCAAAGCATCATAAAATCCTGATAAAGCAGTTTCTTCTACTTCTTAGATTTTATATCACAGTAAATATAAGTGTGAGACAGTGACTAATGCACTGCTTCCTAACACCTACGCCAGTCCCCACAGAATTGATTCTAAAACTTTTTTTTCCCTCCTTTCCTTTATTTTTTTATTCTTTCCTTTTTTTTTCCTTCCAGTTAAGGTATTCTAAACCTGGATTTGATTTGTAATAGCAATGATGGCATCTGGAAGGCATTTTAGTAACAGAAACTCAGCCAAAATATCAGCGGAATGCAACATGTGGACAAAGTGTACTGACTTGGTTTATGCAACCAGGCACTTAGTTATTCTACAGCATTAAAACTATAAAAAAAGTCAAGCTATCTTTTGATGTACAACACTAGCACTCTGATGCAGTGCGTTCATGCTTCATGAACTTCTTTTAATGATATTAAAAAGGTCAGCACTGTATATTCTAACTTGGTTGGAACACTTTAAGAAAGGTTGAAAGCCTTGAATGTAAAAGCAAACAAACAAACAAAAGCCAAACTAAAGCATCCCAAAACAGCATCTCTACTTCTGTATAAATTATAAATTGTTTTTTTTAATGTCACTTCGAAATCTAAGATCATTTTTTTCAGTTGTGGCTAAGAAAAGCTGGTCTTTTTATGCTAATGAAATATTACTTTTTAGTAATAAAAAATTCAGTACAAATTTGTATTTTAATCAGTTTTCTTATTCAGAGTAGACCTTGAAAATAAACACTGAAATATGTATTTAACAAATTATATTCTAAAAAATGTGTATGTTGTCAGGACATGCTCAGAAGTACTTAATTCAGAAGTCCAGTTTGTTCCTTCTGTCCCCTTTTCCTTGTTCTGAGTATAGCACACAGTATGCTATAGTTACTGCCGAACAATATGCAGGAGGCAACATGTCTTTCCCACCTGTGTGGCTATAAAATTCTACTCTGACCTACCCCAGAACCATCTGTAGCCACTCATCAATTAGCTTACAGAAAATGAGTTGTAACAGTTTTGCTGAACTAGATAATTGATTTGAACTTTCAGATACCTAGTCTTTAATTCACATGGAAACCACCAAACATGATCTGCTATAGCTAAGAAAGTATAATATATGTATAATATCTATATAATTATAATATATATAGCATATCTATATATTTACACAATGTATATTATATTTCATATAAATACACTATATATATTATACTTTATACATATATACACATATATATATATATGCTGGAATGGATAATCTCAGGAGCCATCACGGGTCAATTAAAGGTCAACCAGGGGATCAGGCCCAGTCAGTATGAGTTAATGAATGGTAGATCCTGCTTGACAGACCTGATTTTGTTCTATGACAAGGTGATTCGCTTAGTGGATGAAGGTAGGGCTGTCGATGTGGTCTACCTGGTCTTCAGGAAAGCCTTTGACACTGTCCCCCACAGCATCCTCAAGGAGAAGCTGGTTGCCCATGGTTTGGATGGGCATATGCTCTGCTGGGTAAAACACTGGCTGGATGGCTGGGCCCAGAAAATTGTTGTCAATGGAATTAAATCCAGCTGGTGGTCATTCACGAGTGGTGTTCCTGAGCGCTTGATACTGGGGCCACTTCTATTTAACATCTTTATCATTGACCTTGATGAGGGGATTGTGTGCACCCTCAGTAAGTTTGCAGATGATGCTAAGTTGGGAGGGAGTGCTGATCCGCCGGAGGGTAGAAAGGCACTACAGAGGGACCTAGATAGACTGCATCGATGAGCCAAGGTATTATTTTCAATAGGGCCCAGTGTTGGGTCCTGCATTTTGGTTGCAACAACCTCAGGCAACCCTACAGGCTTGGGGAGGAGTGGCTGGAAAGCTGCCGGACAGAAAGAGACCTTGGTGTGCTGATGGACAGTCAGCTGAATATGAGCCAGGAGTGTGCCCAGGTGGCCGAGAAGGCCGATGGCATCCTGGCTTGTCTCAGGAATGGTGTGGTGAGCAGGACTGGGGAAGTAATCCTGCCTCTGTACTTGGCACTGGTGAGGCCCCACCTTGAGTACTGTGTTCAGTTTTGGACACCTCAGGAGAGAAAGACATTGAGGTGCTGGAGCAGGTCCAAAGAAGGGCAACAAGGCTTGTGAAGGGCTTGGAGAATATGCCCTACGAGGAGAGACTGAAGGAACTGGGGCTGTTTAGTCTGGGGAAGAGGAGGCTGAGGGGGACCTTATTGCTCTCTTCAAATACCTGAAAGGTGATTGCAGTGAGAGCGGGGTTGGTCTCTTCTCACTGGTGACAGCTGCACCAGGGGAGGTTTAGGTTGGATATCAGGAAAAACGTCTTTACAGAAAGGGTTGTTAAGCACTGGAAGACTGTCCCCAGGGAGGTGGTTGAGTCACCATCCCTGAATGTGTTTAAAAACCATTCAGATATGGTGCTCGGGGACATGATTTAGTGATGGGTTGTTAGAGTTGGGTAGCATGGTTAGGTTGCAGTTGGACTTGGTGATCTTGAAGGTCTTTTCATACCTGAGCAATTCTATGACTATATGATTCTATGATAAGAAATTTGTTATAAGCAAAACAAAATAAAAACACATACAGAATGATTAATTTAGAATATACTGCTGATATGGAAAACAAAGGGATGCTCTCCTGTTTAGTGCATTATGAGTGTGTTTTGGTTCTTTACTATTTTAAAACTTGATTAATTATTTGTGTGAACATGTAAGGAGGAGCAGGGGGGCAGAAACAGATGGATAACAGAGCCTTTTACAAAGAACTTGGGGAAACTGCTTCCTAAGTGGGATAATGTGAGGTGGCAAAGGAAATACAATACTGACAAAAATGAAGTGTTTTCCATTTAAAGGAAGAATAATAAGCATAGGTACCCAACACACTGAGCTAGACGAAGATTTGGAGTTACTGTTGCAGAAGATTAAGCATGTCAAAATTACACAAAGGAAAAATTTAAAGGGGAATTTCTGATGTATTATCTGTCCTGTCTCACTCTTGGTACTGATATTGAAGCCAGTGACCTTATTTTTATAAATAAATGATTAATATTTAACAGACATTATAACTTTATCCTTTCTATATCTGTGTGTTAATTAAAAATATATAATTTTTGAAACTTCCCTTTCTTAGAAGGAAACTTAGGACATAATATTTAAACAATTTGCCTACATTCAAGTTTTGAATACAGGTTCTGAAATTTCAGAGACCAGTCTAAAAATTGTCTCTCTCTTTCATCTGGACCGTATGCTAACCTGAAATGTAGCTGTATGCATTTATGTCCAGATTTTCATTATTCAGAGATGGGGCACAAACTTGAATTTCATGGAAGTTTATTTAGGGTCTGAAATAAGGTCATGCAGCACTTGATGTATACCAGTTTAGAACAAAGCTGATCAGAATCACAGAATTATAGCAATCAGAGCATATTGGAAAGATACTGTGCGTAATGGTCATCTATGTTGAAGTCACGATCAAATGCAGGGTTCCCAGGACCAGGAAAGTACAAGACAAATCAGAACATTTCCTGTATTTCAGTGTGGAGGAGGGGAAAAAAAAAGTGTCAGTGATGGCTTTTTTTTTTTTTTTTCAGGTCTCCCCTTGCCAATGTGGAGAGCCTAGATGTGTGACCACAGAGCATTTGGAAATCTTGGCGTCAAGCTGTCTGTTAATTTCTTTGTAAAATGGAAGATGTGGAGGAAAACAAAGGAAAAGAAAGAGCATAACAGAGAGAACAATTGCAACACTTTGGTGAATAGTACTCTTCTCCCAGAAGAGGAAAGCATACGTTTGAGCTGTTAGTCTAATACTTGGGAAAATATTTAATCCAGAGTGCGTTCCACGTAGAGAAATACAGGTGTGCACTGAGATGAAGATGGGCATTGAAAATTTCCCATTTCATGTTTAACCTACTAGGTTGAAATGCCTGACTTGTTCTTTCTGTACGTGGCTCAGTAAGCCTTGAACTCTTCCATGTGAGAGAGAACAGATTCGAAAGGAGATGTGGAAATCCAGGCTTAAATAACTTTCTTTGGTCATGACCAATTTAGAGAACATCTGTAAGATTAATATCAACTTTTTGGATAGTAATGTGTCCAACAACGTTGTGCACACTTGTGATGCTAAGATATGAACACAAAGTGTGGGTAAGGCCCTGGAGTGTCCTTCTTATCCAAAACCCCTTAGGATCTGTGTTGTATTAGGGGAAAAACGGAGCGTTCGGGATGTAACATGGAAGGCCCTTCCCCATGGCATTTTCTTATTGGCTGACCTACTTAGATGAACCCGTGACGTAGGACCCAGAGGCTGTACCTTTTGCCTTGATAACAAACTGCATGACCACTCCATATATGGGTTTTTGGAAGCAAGTGGGCAGAGTGCGATATTCAATATGATTGGCCAGTAGCCCGTGTGAGCTTCTGGAACAGTCTAGTAAAAGATAAGAAATACTATATAGTTCTGTAACTTTTAACAATAAACGCCATTTTGCTGCTCATCATATTGATGCCTACGTGCAGTGACTGGCCGGGACCGGGTTTTGGTTCTTAGTGTGCAAGAGTAATACAAGCGGGGTTGCCGGAATTCGGTAACAGATCTCTTTAAGTCACCTGCGTGTACTGAGGCACTCAGATGAGCACATTTGTCTGATGACCTTGAAGAAAGCTTTAATGGAAGAAAGGTAAACCCTCAGTGAGAGTGTTATCTGAGGCTCTTGAGTCCCATGCAAGCTGTATCTCCATTGTGCATATGCTGAGCCAGGCCCTACCAGTGGGCTGACATCCTGGCCAAGCCTTAGCACATTCCTGTTCCCATGGCCCTGCTCAGTCATGCTGGGCAGTGTCTGATGCTGGATCTCCTCAGCAAGACTGATCCTTATCTCTACACCTCAGCCTGTTCCCATCCCTAGTGACATACAGAGCTGCCCCATCCTTCTGGGCTCCTGGCTGATAGTGACGGGCCCTTGCTGCCAGGCCATGTGTGGCCATTCTGGGGAGCCCCCACTGCCTCCAGTGCCCAAGGAGTCCCTAGCTCTCCCTGCCCCCAACAGCGCAACAGAAAACTGTGTTGGGTTCAGGTACCTCTGAATGTTGAGTGCCGTTCACAGACAGCTATGAATTTAGATTCACAGCTCTAAAGGAAAATCAGACAGGACTCTGATCTTCTATTGTGCACTCACTCCTGTTAAACCTTTAAATGAATTACAGTCCTGCATTCATGAGAGAATTCTCATTATTTCTTCTTTTGTGCCATAGGATCAATATTTTGCATGTTTTATATACAGTCACTGTATAATGTCAGCAGCGCTACATAAGGGGAGAAATCACCCATTTTGCTTTGACTCAGAGCTTGTGCAATCCCTCTAGCAATTCAGAGGGATCTGGAGCATATTTCTATTACCATTCTATGTCAGCTACACAGACACACTAATGTTTTCCTCCATCACCACTTTACTGAGACCTGGCCTAAATTTCTGAGGAGAGTTATGTGATAAGTATTTATAATACTGAAAGAAATGTAATATTTTATATCAGATGTAGCATTTGAATCTTCCTTATCCTCTTCATTACTTCTTTTTAGTTTTGATCAATTTGCTTTTCAAGTCTGCATTAGTATGTATCCCTCTCTGAATAAAAATGTTATCTTTACTGAAAAAGAAGTATTGAATGAACTGGAACTCTTCCATTAAATTATATTTCTGTCATGACTAGTCAATCTGCATACTAATTTCTGAGCATTGCGACTACTTTTTGTCTCCAAATACTACTCAACACATCCTTATAACAATTTCAAGTTGTTTGTTATCTCTCCAGTGCCACCATCAGCATATTTTCCAATAACCCTTTACCTATTAAGGTTACCATGTTGTAAAGTACTTAGCTTTAACTGAGCTGTATCTGAACAATCACATCGCTGTAAATACATACAGATTTTATTACCCTGGGAATTAAGCACTACCTTTTCACACTCGTTTTCAGCCGTTATTTTTTCACCTGTCTATACTGGACTTTCCTGCCTCAAAGTTCTAGTCTATGTAAATATATCTATTTTCACATTATTGTTATTAGACCTCCCATTTAAAATTAGCCTAATATTTTTTGGATATTTAATTAGCAGTCTGCATAGCCAGCATAATATGTACTGTCAGTAAACCAGTGTTTTCATCCTTCAGGAGTGTGCTGGACATCTCCACTTGTAGTTCGGCCAGTTTCTAGGCCACATGACACTACTCAGCTACAAGACAATTTAAAAGATTGCTTTAGAGAAGACCTGGTAAATATATTGTGGTAACTAATTTTTGTGGTTTAACCTGGCAGGCAGTTAAGTTCTACACAGTCATGCAAGCCTATAGGATGGGGTAGAGAACTGGAAAAAAGGTAAAGCTTGTTGAGATTAAAGCAGAAACTCTGATTCACACTGTACTTGAATATGTCATAAGAATATGTCTTCTCCATGAAGTGAAGATGTATTCTTCCTGTCAGGTGAACCCATGGCTCCATCTGAGCCACTACAGGGAATTGCAGGAAACAGGTGATTTCCAGCACTGCAATATAACACAACATCAAGAAAATAAATACTCCTTCGCATGAACCCATTCCCTCCTGGTTATTTTAGTCTGGTGTTATTACAAGATTTAATTATTTTATAAAAGACAATAAAAAAAAAAACCAAAAATATTCCTTTGGTTAATAAACCTATCCTCCAATGAGCCTAGCAATCTTATGACTTCTTTCTCAACCTTGTTGCACTATATTGCTTCTTGTGTTCAGGCTGCTGATACAAACTTAGCCAGAGCAGTAATGGCCTGCTCTTAATTCTTGGTCAGTTCATTGCTGCCTTTTGTTTGGAGCCATCCACTGATAGAAAACCCACACATAACAAATCTTCTTCGTATTGAAAAATAGGCTATCTCTGAAAAAAATTGCTGGCTGAACTTTTTGGAATTTATCTGTTTTTAGTTTCTCAGTGTCAGCATTCCTGTAAAAGCTGACTTCAGGCTTAATTCACTATCCAGTTTCTTTTAAGATGTTCTTCACTGGAAACCAAAATGTCCTCATAATTTATCACATCCCTAAAAAAATTCAGACAGCATGTTTGTTTTGATTTCCTGTGAGAAACAAAAAAACTTATTTTTCCCTAGAAATAATGGAATGGATTCCTAAGATGACCTCTTACATGAAACATTTTCCTTCAGAAAAATGTTTGGTTGTACCTCCTTCAAAACTGAAGTTTATAGTGGAAATAAGGACACCTCTAAGTACAGCACTGGAAACTGATTACAGTCATAAAAATGCACTGAATCTTTGATGAAAACTCTCCTTTATTCCACAAAATGCTTTTTAATGAATTTGGAGACTGTGGTAGTGTCACTGTCACTTATCTAAGATTAATGCTTCCTACTCCTTCCTCCAGCTTTTCTGAGCTTGAACTCTGCTTGTTCCATTACATTTTAAAAGAGCTTTATTTCTCGTATTTTTTTTTTTTTTTGTAGAGCAGCTCATGGATATCACTGTAGTGTAGCCCTTTGTTATAGAGTCTTGAATAATATAAATGGAAAAGCTCCTTGAATAAATTGTTGGAAGTTAGATATATTCAGTCTCTTAGGCTTTTAGTAAATCCATGCAGCATAAAGATAAGAAGCTTTTCATTAGCTCTGAAATAATTTATTTCCCTGAATTATGAATACTGCTGGATACGTTTCTGCAAGGCTAATGTACTTTATCTGAAGCATTTAAGTTCATTTGCTTTAGTTATTCAATTTACATCTCATGTACTCATGAGACACTCATCTTTGAGAGCAAAATGAACAACGTTTAACCACTTACAGTTTCTGTAAGTCTATTAGAATGTATTGATATTGCCAGGCACATGGTAATTGTGTTAAAGATATAATATTTTCTAAAATTAAAGAAGTAAATTGGTACTATTAGCCATATCTGCATGAAAAAAAACCACAACCCACACTGATTCCTACAATTATGTGGCAATGAGGGAACTTCCCAGCATTGCAGCAAGGGGAAAAACAGTGAATACTATTTACAATAATATGGGAATCTCAGAATATTAGGATTTTGTACAGAGTGTGGAATGTTCCACTGGACAGATGTTTTAAGGTAATCAAAATACATTGTTAAGCCGTCATATGAAAAGCCTGAGCTATTCAGATGTATTATTTTACTTTCCTTTTCTTTTCCCCCTTCAGTGCTGAATTATATATTCTCTCATTCATTCATTTTATTTCTTTCATTTCATAGCTTTCATTTCTGACCTCTTGGCCGCTTCTCCATTCTTATCTAACTTTTTTTTCCAAGAACAAGAATGTATTAAAATAAAACAAAACGACAAAAAACAGTAATGACTTCAGACAAAAAAATATCATATTTATGGTATTATATACCATAAACATATACTGATAATTTTATACTGTTAGAGAATGATTTGAATTATTCATAGCTATCTTCTCTGTTAGAATTATTTTTACAAAAATAACATGAGATAGCAAAAACTTGTGGAAAAATTATTTCCTATTATAACTTTCATTGTAGATGTCTTCGCAACCCAAGAAAAAAAAAATACATCATTTTGTCTTTTTAACCATCTATTCTTAGAGTGTATTACCATTTCTGAGACCTTTGGTAGGTAATGTCACATTCAATTATTTATAACAGTACAAGAGAAACATTCTCACTTCCAGGCTATGAAATAGCTTTGTGTATGTGGCCCAGTTAGCCTTCATGATTTGCAATACCCTGTGGTGACCAGTCCTACTGTGCCTGAAGAAGAATCATTTTCTTGCCATGTACTGTGTTACTTTTTTTTTTGTGTAATCTAATCCTTGGTGAAGATACTTCCAAAAACACATTCTTACCATGACACTTTCTCTCTTCTAGGTACCTAGATATGAACATTTGTCCATTGCAGAGGTATGGTTCTTACCTGTGATCCAGAAAAAGAAAATACGTGATTAAGATATAATTGTGCATCTTCAAGTCAGAATTAGCAAATTTACAAGCCCTGTCTCATGCTATAATTTATCCTGATCTTGGATATATTTAACCTTAGGTAAACAGAAAATAGAACAAGGAGATACCAAGACAAGTTATCTTCTCTGATCTTTGGAATGCAATTTCCGAATGACATTATTCAAATACTTCAATAATAAAAGTTCAACAACTTTCGTAGGGAAAGTATTCCAACATTTACCTATTTTTACTACCAGAATCTCCTTGCTTAGCTCCATAGAACTTACTGCTTTTTGCCCCATTCTCAGTGAGTGTGGAAAACAGCTGATTTCTGTTCTTTTGGTGACTATTCAAGTGAAGATATTTATGATGTCTTCTTCAGTCTGTGCTTTTATTACACTGAAAAATTATTTCTAATGTAAGTCACAGATGTTATCCTTTGGGCAGGTGTGCACCCTTGTTCAGTAAAACCGTGCCTATGGCTCAGCTTATGCGATGTGTCACAAAAGAGATACTAGAACATGCAGAACTACCACAGAGCTGTGATGAAGCAAGTCCACTGCTTTAAGAAATTAATGATAAGGCAGGACAAGGAAACCTCATGACATTTCCAGGTATTTTCTCTGCTATCTTTTATTACTTAATTTTAAATGCACAAACTGCTTAGCATGCTTTGAATATATATTTTCAGCCTATTGGGTGCTTTCTAGCTTTTGCAGCATTGGCAGAAGCAGTTGCTCCATTGCTACAGTTGCTATATTATTATTTCCTCCTTGAGAAGTTCCCTGAGATACAGTAGTACTGTCAGGCTGCTACCTGGTAGAACTTTTGTTTTTCAAGCCCTGATTACTCCTCTTAAAATATGAGGACTGCTCTGAAAGTAATGCCTCCTATTTTATTATTTTGACCCTCAGTGTCAGCAGCAGATGGTGGTGGTATGGTAAAGTTGAACCTTCCCACCAATATTGCATTATATTTTGTTGCTATGTGACAATTGGCATCAGAGGGGCAGTCAGACAAAATGGTGTCTGACATGGAAGTGCATATGAAACAAAGGTGTGGAACAGTATTACATGAGGAAAAAATTGCACCCACTGGCATTCATTAATGTTTGCTGAACATTTAAGGAGATCAGTGGATGTTAGCACAGTGAGCACAGTGTGATGTGTTTCAGCAATGGCACCATCATAGAAACTGTGGAAAAGTGGGTCATCTCTGCTGGTGCAGATTTTTTACGAGCATGGCATGCTGGCTCTTGTTCATCTTTGGTCAAAATGCATAGCTAATGGTGGTGACTATGTTGGAAAATAATGTTTTTGCATCTGAGAATTTGCTCTATCAAAGTGTTATTTTGCCCTTTGTAGCTGCTGTAGTTTCATGGAACTAAATAAGAGGCATTACTTTTGGAGCAACCTACATAGAAGCTGTTGAGGTTTCTTGTTTTAGTCATGTTTAATATAGGTGTTTATGACACTGAGACCTCTTGGGATAAGTACTTCAGTGACACGCCATTAGCAGTGCAATTACATAGACAACCCAAATTATTACTGATTTTAAGTCCTTGCTGAGTTTTTGAGCACTGTTTTGTAGATGAATTCTGCATTGCCTTTCACAGTGGACACAACTCCATGAGGAAGTGGCTTTCATGGGAAGCCAACATAGTTTTTCCTACTAGGTGTGGCTGTTTTCTTGTTGAAATTGAATGTCCAGGGCATTACAATTCTCACTATTATTCTGACTGTCATGTCATGTATTTCACAGAAACCTCAAACATGGGTTTATGCCACTAGGATATTGATAAGTGTTGTGTATTTTTTTGTGTTGCTTCTTTTTTTCCTTTTTCTTTTTTTTCAAGACAGCTTCTTTTAAACAAACAAAAATTAGATTTGATTCATGTATTACAAATCCCTCCTGGGAAATGCTGTTTTCATGACTAATTTCTCTCACTAACCACAGCTTTACAGCCTGTGACCTTACAACAGCAAGAAAGCAGTAAGAAAACATGGGCTTGTTGTGATGGTTATGCCTTTGCTCATGTTCCAGGTCCCCTGTGGCTTGTTAACTCTCCACACAAATACTACTTCAATTGCCTTCAGACCAACAGCAGTTGTTGAATTGCCAGGGATCATGAAAGCAACCTGCCTCCACTGGACACTTGAGATTAAAAATAAAAGAGGTTGTTCTAATTTATGTTAAAATCAATAAATATTCTTCTCAGTTTCAATGTATGAAACAAAATTCCACAAAGGACAATATTATTTTTAGTCTTTAGTAATCTTATATTCTGTCTTCACTGCAAATAATATGTTCTTTGATATTAAATTATATATATTAAATATTTGATATTAAATTATGCCAATAAAAAGCAATAGAGGACACACTAGAATGGAAGTACTTTTACTGGCACCTTACCACACTGGAAACTATTAAACTACAATGTCAGAATACTCATAGGTCTATCCAATCAAGTGAGTTATCTGTCTTCTTTTAAGAGACAAATGTCATGTTGCCTTTCAAACACAAACAATACAATCTTTGATGGATTTCCTTCTAAATGCAAGTTTTGCTTCCTTGTCTTTCATAATTTCATAAATGCAAATTATAACTTTCTGTTAAAAAAGCAAAAAGCACCTGATATGAAAGAGGCAAGTATAGGAAAATAGCTGGGAAGTGGTGGGAGGCAGCTGTGTAATATATTCTACATAGGTGCATATATAGTCATACAATATATAGTCTGTGCACTGTTTTATAGAGCAGAGTAAGTGCTGTGAGTTTTTAGATTATGAGAAACAAGGTTTCTAATCAAACTGTTTATCATAATCATATAATTTCAAGCTAAATATTACTTATTCTATTTTATGCCTAGAAAAAGAATCTGAATGAGGAGGAAGTAGCCTGAGCAGTTTAATAGCTGGAGCCTTCTTTGTGAACTGATACTGCATCCATGACCTGCAATAGTGTTGGGGCATGACTTACTATGAATAAATCATTAAAACAAAGTTAGGCACCTTTGATCATTAAAAGATCTTGTTGCACTGCTTGCAAGAGTACATGAGATGTTAAACTTGGCTTCTGGACAAGTTTTAAAATGGTCAATTTAAATCTGGGCAATTCAAATTTGGTACTATTCCATGCTATTTTTGTAACTACAGACTCATTAAAGGAGATCTTCACTTCTCTTCTAAACTGTAATGTTTAGTACTACTGTGAAGGACTACAAATTTTCACCTATATTCCCACAATATGTTAAAAACACATATATTTGAGCTCAGTGAGGACTTTGATTTGAAAATAAAACCCTACTTCTATGTAGTCCGTAACATTACACATAAATTTTACACCTTCTGATTTAAGAAAAAAACTCAGATTCAGGTAGCCTCTTTTAGGTGTCTGGAAGAATTATCACATCTCTTCTAGATTAATCCAGGCATCAAATATATTCACTATGGATTATATTCGATCTGCCAGCTGTGTAGAGTGATTCAAGATGCTTACACCCCTCTTTGACTGCTTGCTCAGTTTAAGGGTTTCTGTAAGGTAACTGCAGCAGAACAGTTATTCATTTATAATTAGAAAATTAAAAATCTGTTAACAGGGCAGGGTTGTTCTCTTTTAACTCTGATTTCCTGAATCAGACCTTCACAGTCTGACACTATTTTCATAATTCAGAATTATTCTCAGGTCTTTTCTTAAGTGTGAGAAAAGTTACCTCTTTCCAGATCAGATGAAGATGAAAGTACCAAAATCTGCATTCATGAAATGGGAAGATTTCTAACTCTGTTGTCTTCTTGAGATGGTGGAAAGTTCCATCTCCCACATCCCTCAGCAGTCTTTTTTTTTTTCCAGGTGTGTCATGGTTTTATTTTTGTTATCGGTATTCCACATCAAAACATCATGTAGTGCACTGGGAGTTAAAGAGTTAATGCTCCAGTTCTGTGGATCATCGATAGAAGAGAAGAACTACATACCCCAGAGGACTTTGCGCTGTTCTTTTACCATTTTCCGTTCAGAGGGAAAGATAAAACTGCATATCATGAGACGCCCTCTCTTTGCCTTCTGCTCATCTCAGCAGTGTCACAACTTCAGCATTAGAGTAAAGCCTTCAGTTTTTGGACACTCTCAATTTATTTGATTTATTAGCTTCAATTCCAATTATATTGTATTATATTGAATTATATATTATATCTTGTATTCTGATATCTTTTTAGTAAATTAGTTTGTTTCTCCTCAGATCGTTGCTGCTGTTTTGTTTTTAGGCCCATCTTCCTTACCTTTTTCCCCTTTTCCCCTTCTCCTTTTCCGAGGGTGTGAGTCCATGGTCCACCTGCCATATTACTCATGGAACCAGGCCAAACCAGCCCGTAAACCACTGACACAGGTGCCAATTCGTCCCCCTCACAGCTGTTCGAGTTGAGCTGTTTGTTGGGAAGTCAAGATTGTTGTGGACAGAGAAAGTGCAAGAACAGAAAAGATCAATTCTACAGCTCTGTGAAATAAGTTATCCCAGGGGAAGAGGGAGCCTAGGCCTTGTTCTGTTTCAGAAAAATGATTGTCAAAGAATTAAGAACTGAGGCCACATCTATGACTTTTACCATTCAGTGGTTGTTTCTCTATGAAGGAAAAGAGAATGGTGTCAAAAAGAGATCCCAGTGATAACCTTAGGTATCACTAGAAATGCAAACTGCACCTTATATGTTTTCAACACTTCCATTCTGTTTAAGTTGCAACACAGATGGAATCTAGGGGATCTAAATACTGCTGTTAGAGATTTTCTGAGAAGTGATAGACTAAGGTTTGGGTTTTTTTTTTTTCTGTCATTGCAGCATATGCTACAAAAGTAATGCATATAACACTTCATCAATTAATGCATATTTAAAGAAATAAACATTCTTAATGAGAATCTTATAGCTTACCTTTGCACCTTTACATCCACAATGAAAGGCATTTTTGTGACATACTTGGCTACACAAAGCAAATAACTGATGACGGAAAGGAAAGGTCAAATTTAACTCACAGTCTACTTCTGCATTCATCAGCCAATGATGAATAACTGAAGCAATTGTTAAGATTTTTTAGCTAACCAGCAAAATGTTAATTGTACCACTCAGACACTGAGTGACTTGTTACAAGCATCTGTATTGTATTAAAGAACCATACTGAGTTTGAAATCTATGAATATTATATGCTGGCATCCAGACCAATGAAATATTATACTTTTCCATTTTGAACTCAAGCAATTCTTTGTTAAATTTAATTGCAGAAATCTCTTTTTTAATCACTCATCAAGACAGAACTTTCTAATGATTGAATACTAATTTTAAGTGTAACTGTAGTTTTAGCTTTTATAATCCATTCTTGGCATTATTTCTTAAATAAGTATAGCTAGGCAAGAGGAACACTGTTAACATTCTATGGAAAAATGATAAGCCTTGTGTTTGATTTGATGAACGTACAGAGAATGGAACTAGTGAGATTATAAAATAGCCAAGCTTAGCAGCATGGAGATAATTTATTTCTCTAGTTCTAATGTTCTTAACAGTAGACTTCTCAAAAGGAATGTAAGGTGTTTCAGAAAGAGGACAGTCAAGACTGTCTGTTGTTTATAGAATAGTCTGTTGTCTCTGTGTCACTTGATGGATCTACGTAATGCAGGGTCAGACATAAGAAAAACAAAATGGCTGGAGGAGTGCGTAGTCCAACAAAAATCAGTTCAGAGAGTAGCAAAAGACTTGTCTGTTAGCTGTCTTTTAATGGTCTTTTTTTTTTTTTAATTCTTAAAAATGAGCAAAAAAAAAAGGACATGACAAAAGTAAAAGAGATGAATTGGGAAAAGAAATTAAGCTAATCTTTAGTGGCATCTATGGAATAAAAATAAAACATAGTGTCAGATTAAATCAGACAAGACTTTTCTCCTACAGCTTCCTCATAACATCTAGTCCAGGTCATAAGCAACCTTTAGGATTGGATATACCCTGGGTATCTAGAGTAGAAATATCTATATTTCATTGATCTGAGCTAGAATTACAATATTTCACTCCTCGGTCATACTGATTTTTCTTCAGAAACATAATAATACATTTTGGAAATGTAATAGGTTATACATACTGTATATCAGATAGTTCTGATTTATTTAACCAGAATTAAGCTTTCTTAATTGGTAGAAATATGTGCTGGATTGAAATGTAAAGGTAGCACCAAGAATGAGTTGGCTGGAATTTCCCTGAAACCTAGGAAAAAATTGTAATAAGCTGTCTTCCTTGTCTTCTCTTTTGAAATCCATTGGCTTAATAAACAATTTTTAATAATATAATAGTAGAAAAGAAAAAAAAAGCCCTAACAAAGCCATAAACAGAGCAGCATACAAAAGCTAATTTTCATGCATAACTAATTCCATTTCACAGCCTTCTTTGATGAGGCAACTGCTAAGACAGGGGGTTCCTTCTCCCTTCATATGATAATACTTCTCTCACACTTTCGGGCTGTCAAATATTTGCAGATAGGAGACCCAATTTAAGCTGCTCTGCTCCTGTTAACCACTTCTTATCATACCCCTCGCTGGTCCTACTGCTGGGGCCTGCCTTGACCAGCTATTTTAGCTTTGTTAACATATTTTATTCTTTCAATTTTTAAAAACTTGTCCAGCGCTCTAGGACTACCAGTCTTCTTCAGTGTATGAGAGACTAACAAACAGCCTTTCCTGCTCTCCTTCTATAGAAATCTCTAAAACAAATCACTCTGCCTTATGTACTGTTTTTCCTCTTAATTTTTTCATGCCAGTTCCAGACAATGCTACTGCTCAGTGCATGCTGGCCCCCACTCAGACACACTCTGTATAGTTAATTGCTTTAAAATCCTGTATGTAATCACAGCGTAAAAATGTTCTCTGTTTTATGATACGACCATATTGATAAAAGAAATGTTTTCCCACAATCTGACAATATATGCAAAATAAAGATGTTTTAGTCAACTCCATTTGTCTCTCTCTTTGCCTCCTTGATTTTGTATTTGAGGTTTACTTCAGAGTTTTAGTGTTATGGGTCATTATACAGTTTCTATCATCTTCACAAATTGTAGTGGAAATGAAACGAAATAAGACAACAAAACTAAAGACATATAACTCTTCCTAAGTTTACCTAAAATAAATGATTTGTATGTGTTGCTAAAAGCCATGATAGCTGTCATTTGTATGAGGAAATACTTTGGAATAGTTGGTTACCATGTTAAAATCTGATGTAGTTTATCAGTGTCGCTGCTACCAATGATATTAATGGATAACCATATTTCAAAGTGTTTTTTCTTACCATCTCATAGACGGAATTAATGATAAAATTATGCTTATAAAAATACAAACAAATTTATATATTTATATGCAGTACACAGTGAATTTAAGGGCTTAGATTTCTATTAGAGATGTGTTAATTAGATCAGCAATGCTATTCTCTCTTTCCTCTGATCCTGTTCTGTTTTCATGTTCAGTTAACAAAATTCAGAAACGTAACCACACACAGGCTGAAAAACAAACTTCAAAGAAAAGATAAAACAAAGAACTGCTAAAATTGAGTTTTATAATATCACAAGCATCTGGATTTTGGCATTGTGGAAACGTGGGAATTTTATCAGCATTTTTTTTAGAATGGGAGGCACTTGCAGTCTACAGGGGACAATATACTTCAGCTCTAATGGGAAATACGCTATAGGCTGTTACCCTTCTCACGATGTAATTACAGCCCTTTACATTAAAGAAAAAGTGGTTTTATACATTTACTACATTTCTAAAATCCTTCTTGAAAATTAATCTGGTTATTTGAGCCTCATCACTGGTTTCAGTAGCATTTGTACTTGATTGTAATTAAAATATGCAGATGCACATCTTTTCATGAGGCAAGCCAGTAGTACAATGAAAGGGTGGAAAGTTAATAATACACTTGAAATCACAGCATGTCATTGAATATTAAATACTGTTTAAATAGACTCAGCAACTTAAAGTGCTGCACCCTCAGCAAAATCCTGAATTGCTTTACCTTAATGTGTTATTTTTGTTTCCTTTTTTTTTTTCTCTGCTGAGAGAATTTGCTATCTTGCTTTCAGATACTTTCCATTTTGAAAGAGGGCTATAGTAAACTAACCCTAGGTTAAATATATGGACACTCAGTGGTTTTTGAGTCTGCTGTAGACCGTCCCTTTCCTGATTTATGACTGTAGTATTTTCTATTTGTATAATAACTTATTCTATTCAATCATACTTTGGTGAAATGCTTATATGAGACATATCATGTCAGCCTGCAAGCCAGGTGTAAAGGTCTTAAATATCTTTCTGCATAGCTGAAGGAAAGTACAGGGAAGTAACACTGAGTACTGTACATTATCACCTTTGAAATTTGAATCTCTATGTTTTATATTCTCTTCAGAGAATTTGTAGAGGAATGTAAATATCGTTCTTAGTGCATGGTTTATAGATAATTCAGGCAAGCTATTTCTGATGACAAATATGTCCAGATATAAAGTGAAGCCAGTAAAAAATATATTCAATATAGCCATCAGTGAAGGGTATAAATGGATTTAGAATGTTATGTTTAAACAAATGGCAAAAAATAAGTGAAATTAGGTGAGTGAGAAGCATTGATTCTGAAGGCACTCGGTGCAGTAGAGAAGGGGAAAGATGCAAAGCAAAGGGGACCTGGTCCGACCCCAAATAAAAGGATTCGCAGACCAACCTACTCATTTACAAACTGGTCATGAACAAAGATTCTTTAACTGTTTGGTTTTGAAAATGGGATGAATGATATCACCTCTTGTGCAACAAAGACATGCAATGAACATTTAAAGAATTGATACTGTGAAATTAAATTATTAAATATTTACCTGAGGTGCTCAAAAATGAGTTTTCACAACTTCTCACAAAGGTCAGAGCCATCAGTTTCCTTTGTTTAATTAATGTTGCAAAAAAGGCAATTTAAATGACATGAGTAGGCCCATTGTCAAGCTTAAATGAGTGGCAGAGATGAGATCAGAATTTAGGAGTTCTAGTTTCCAAGGTGTGAACCACATCACTGAATTATATAATCAGATCAAATTCTACTTCCAGGAAGCTTTGCTAACATTCACAGAGGAGAGTTCATCACCTCCTGAGCAGTGAATATTTTCCAATCCATTCTGCCATGCTGTTAACAGTTCTCTATCCCAAGTCCCCCCATTTTTTCCCTCAGTGTGGGCGCAAAAGCCTATCCATCCAGGAGTTCACTTAGTGACAACCTGAGTGCCAAGGTGTGTTTGTCAGGGTAGCACAATGTATATAAGAGGTCAGGAGAGAGCTGCTGTGTGCTTTAGCTTGCTTCTTAGAAGGCAGGCCAGCTGTCTTGCAGCATAATGTATGCATTGAGACAGCTGGACAACGTATTTTGGAAACATGTGGGAGCAACATATGTGCCGTTCCAGGTCACTTGGTTACTCATGCTGTGGAACGCCTTGTAATTCCTGCACGTGGATTCATACTCTGGAGACAAGTAGCTAGCGCCATGGGAAATTCAATGATAGTCAGGGAGTCAGCTATGCTTTGATTCAATATTTAGCAATAAGTAGAGGAAGTGGATAAATATGGCAGAAAAAGCTATCAAACAAAAGAACAGTGTGCCAGGTGTAACATGAGATGAACGAACAGCTTTGGTCTCTTTGTACTTCTGGAAAAAACTTTGGTTGTAAAGTTTCTTATATTTTGCTTTCTTTTTAAACACTGAACTTTTACTTAGTTTGGAAATTCTCAGACACATTCATCCACAGCCACTTTGCAAAATACTTCAGCTAGCTACATTGCTACAGTTCTATTTTTAAAATATATATATATACTGTTCTGGCAAAAAAAAAAAAAAAAAAAAAAGGCACGATCAGAACTTTCATATGTTCTTTTAAAATGTGTTCTGTTACTTGAAAAATCTGACCACCTTTTAATGGCGTAGCATCCAATCCTTTTATGAATATTGGCTATATAAATATTTTTTTCAAATAGGAAAATTAATAGTAGATCTTTTAACTGTCTGATTAATGCTCCACTTTCTGTCTTGTTTCAGGAAGTTTTTTATGCAAGTTGAAAAAAACCTGAAATCAGAAGTCTATCTGAACAACAACAACAAAAAAAGCAAGCAAACAAATGAACAAACAAATGGAATAAAAAACAGAACAAAACAAAATAAACAAAGCAAGCAAGCAGAAAACACTTGGAAGAGCACAGCTGCACACTTCATGAAAATAGCAGATGCACATGAGATATATTACATAATTGTAAAAATCCTGACGTCACTCTTAAAAGAAATTGGGATTCTGATGTAAGAAAAATAAAAAATGAGGCATCTTATATAGTCATTGCCATTAAGTATTTCTGTATTTCTGTAGATAAACTACAGAAAGTAAAATATTTATTATATTTGTTTATAACAAATGTTTCCATTGTATTTCCATTTACTGACAGATCTTCAGATTTTTTTGTCCCAGACATTCTTCCCAGTGCTTTTCTGGCCTATGCCTTTTTTACTCGGAAGATTACTACATATATATATGTATATATATATATATATATATATATATATATGTTTGGGGTTTTTTTTGTTTTCCAAGAGAGTAGTTAATTTACATTAATTACTTTTGTTTGGTTTCTAGTTACTTTTTCTGTTAACTTGCTTCTGTTTGTTCTTTATTTTACAGTCAGCTATGATATTGCACGCTTTTAAACTATTTGCTTCCATTAGTGTACTGTAAGATATTTTTTCCTAAGTATTATCAGCATTCTCTATAAAAACACAACAGAGATTCAAGTAAAACTCTACCTGAGTACTTGAAAGATCAAAATCTTACTCAGAACTCCTCATGCTGAACAATGCTGGGTGCAATTGTTTCCTTTGGTAAAAGGAGAGTTTCTTTAACATTTCACCTGGCTAAAGAAGACAGAAACGAATTCAGAGAATAATCGAAGTGGACAGAACACAAGAAGATAATATCTCTGCAGAGGAAGAAAAAAGCAAACATCACACATTATTACCATATCTATATGCTCATAAAATAGACAATTATAAAGGTCTATCAGGAGATGAAACCTTTTTATCTTGGTGCTTGTTTTCTTCTTTCCATCTTTCTCACAAATGAAATGTGCTTCCTTCCCTACCTCTGGCCTGCTTTTTCTAGGGAGAAACTCAAATTTACTAGTACAATACCATAACAAACTGGGAATGTTGTGTTATCTAGTGACAACCAAGAAGAGTGCAGTAACTTTAATATGCTAAAGACACATGCAAACGGCATTTTCTCTGGTACTGAGTAATTATTTTTCATAGCTAGATCTAGATCCTGATCCCCTTTTTCTGGACTGTCACATACTGAATGGGTGGCTTTCAGTAGTTCATTTCATCTGAGGAACTTTAGGAAAGAAAAGAAGCATGCAAAAATTTTTACAGAACTTTTTCTATGGCTGGGATCAGGCAGTGATATAAGTTTGTTTCTATAATCTTTTCCGGAAAATCTTTTAAAATTAAAAATGCAACTTCTGGTTTACAAATGTGATGAAAAAAAAAAAAAGAGAATTAAAAGAACAGATATATCAGTGTTCGGATGGTGAACTATTTAAGCACTGTAGTTAATATTAAGACATATAACTGGAAAAATTTTCATTGGTTGCAGATCAAGTTTGGATCAGTATGTTTTCCCTCTAAAGTCAGAAAGTCTGTATGGTGTATAGGTTATTCATCTTCACTTTTAACCTACTATAAGGAAAAATGAGGTCATAAATATTCTTCAAATGAGTTAAATAATTGGAGTTTTCTTCCCTCTGTTCAATGAATTCTGGAATATTGCCTTCACCATCTATTTGAAGTGTCTACTATCATAGAAGAAAAATATTTCTGATTTTTTTCAAATGTCTTAATTTTTATTTTGTTTGTTCTTTACATTATTTCTAAACACATACATTCAGAATCTGTATTCTTGACATACATGTGACCTTATTTTCCCAGGGTAAATTAAGACATCTGTAATTAATTTTAAGTATGAACACTTTTTTTGAGACTAAACTATGGTTTCCAGTCAAACAAATTCCATATCCATTTAAAGTTACATCTTCTTTTAATATAAGTTCAAAGCTATCAGTTTGCCAAGAAGAAAAAAAATGGAAAACAATACAAAATAAAACAAAGATATAGCTAGTCAAATGATATATGAAAATTACCTCTAATTGTACATCGATCTCAAAAAAACAATGTTAAGGAACAATGGACCTCATTTTCATCAAAGTGCCATTAGTTTAATGGTAAAGTATCTATGCGTATCTAAACAACATTCTTCATTATGTTGTGTCAAATCAGAAGACCATTAAAATGAATGGGACGACTCCCTCTAACATAAGTTTGCTTTGAATCAACTCCTATGCTAATGAAAGAAAAAAAGATCCGATACATTTCAGATAATAATTTCTTTGTTAAACTTCACTAAAGCTATCTCTACTACATATTTACCTCCTCCTCCCAAAGTTTAGGTACTTAGCATGAAGGAAAGTCATAGCATTCCTTCCAAGATAAATGTTAATTATTAGTCCACAGGGCAAACAGAAAACTTACCTGTCTATGTCTGCATAATATTTGAAATATTTGCAGTACATATCAATTACAAGTTGAAGTATACTTTACATTGTTCACATTCTGCTTTATTTAGATTTCCTGAGCATGCCGTGAGAGTTTAATTGAATACCCTGAACATTCATGTCGTTACTTTCATTTTCTCCGTCCCAGATTTCTTAAAAGTTATATAAAGATATCTGGTGATACCTGTAAAGTCTGCATTTTTCTAACACGTAAGTAAGTGTGAGAAGAGCATTACAAAGAAAGAAAGAGGCACAGTTAACTTTTAGCTTCATGGTCTTGTTATCCTTGTTTCTGGAATACATTTATTGTAATGAATGTAGTTTTGTGTTTTATTTCTTGCCATCAGTGAGTGGAGTGATCCCATAAAACTGAAAAAAAAGTTATTTGGGCTTCCTGAAACCATTAAATAATTTTAATTAAAACTTCCATTGCTGTGTGCATGACGGATTAGTCATGAGACTCTTACAAATAATATGTGATGTGAATTTATTCCATTGCATGTGGCATAGGAACAAATATCCTTTGAGGATGAAGCACCATATGTTTTCTTAAAAACACACACACAAAACCAAAAACATATGGAGAGAAACAAAATAATGAAAAACTTAACTGGATTTTGCAATATGGACAGAGGACTGACTTCACTAACCACCATGATTTGTGATGCTAGAAGGAAGTGACACGATATTCTAGAGAAACACAATGTTACCTCTATAATTCTGTCAGCATTAACCTAAAAAATGGTAGCATGTCTACTCTAACTCTTTTGGTTACTTGTCCTCTATTTGTTTTTATAATTCTGCAAGGAATTCTTCCACTGGATGAATAGAAGTAGATACTTAATGATTCTTCTGGGGCAGAACACATCAAACAAAATAGAAGTCTCAGTAAATCTTATATAATAACATTTGGAGCGTGTTCAGAGTAGGGCAACGAAGCTGTTGAGGGGTCTGGAGCGCAGGCCTTATGAGGAGAGGCTGAGGGAGCTGGGATTGTTCAGTTTGGAGAAGAGGAGGCTCAGGGGAGACCTCATCGCTCTCTATAACTACCTGAAGGGAGGTTGTAGTGAGCTGGGGGTCAGCCTCTTCTCTCTTGTAACTAGTGACAGGACGAGGGGGAATGGCTTCAAGTTGCGCCAGGGGAGATTTAGGCTGGACATTAGGAAATACTACTTTTCTGAAAGAGTGGTCAGCCGCTGGAACGGGCTGCCCAGGGAGGTGGTGGAGTCACCGTCCCTGGAGGTGTTCAAGAAACATTTAGATATAGCGTTGGGAGACATAGTTTAGTGGGGTTGGTGGTGGTAGGTGGATGGTTGGACTAGGTGATCTTGTAGGTCTTTTCCAACCTAGCTCATTCTATGATTCTATGATTCTATGATTCTTCACACACATTTTCCTAAGACACTGATGACAGACATGAGTTATAAATTCTTTTAAAATTTAATAAATATTTCTCACTGAACTGTTAATTCCTAATTATAATTTAGGCTATTACTTTTTAGCTGAGAGCTTATGCAGTGGTACACAAGCATATATGGAGCACATGTACCCATGCCCTTTGGTCTATAAAATCTCAAGTATATAGTCTTTTTCAGAAAAGTGGAGTTTAAAGCACACAGACATGGCAGAAAATATTTTTTGTATTTATTTTTCTTGAAAATGCCAGTATGCAACTCTTGGAGCAACATTTTCTTCCTCTCATGCCAGAACAGTAAAACCAGAACAGCAAAAAGAGCTTGTTCACTTTCTTTGTTGTATTTGTGATACCAGTTGAAAGTGGTATCATGTTGTGATTAGATATAATTAAATTTATGTCAGAAAGACTATTCAGATAGTAATCCACAATCAGTTGCAAATTATGTGGATTTTGTACCAGCTGTTTTATTAAAGAAAGAACCAAGCCTGAAAATCACTGAAGTATGGTTTGAACTGTAGTTACAAATATATTCACGTTGTTAGCATATTTCTGAATCTCTAAAATCTGATTCTTTTTGGTTTTACTTTTAATTTCACAGAGAAATAAGACATGACATGGAATAGAAATCTATTTTTTTAATCAGTACAGTATGATTCTTGAAGAAAGATATTCTGATTGTGATTTAAATGATTTAAATGCTCGAGTATTTTAATTTAAAAGAAAATAGTTCAAATGCAATTTCATTTCAGATCAAAAATTTTGCTTATGTGATGGGTTTCCACCACAACTGAGAGTTTTCTAAGTAATTTCACTGAGATATGTTATAAACAAAGAACTAACATACTATCTGGTTTAAAAGAAAAAGTTGACTGTTAAGTCTCACTAAAATATACAGGAGATTATCATACATATAGACACAGAGATGCTGAACTCCCATAGAAAATATTTCTAGCAGAAAATCTTCAACTTCTTTGACAGTCTTCTTTCTTTCATTGCTATGTGAACCAACATATATCTAAACCATGATATATGGCTTGTTTTCATGATCTTAAGAATGACACAAGACTATTGATGTTATTCACAGTAGCCTTCTGTGATTAGACAGCTATGAGTAACAAAACTATGATAAATCAATTTAGCTCTTTCACAGTTAGATACAGAAATGCAATCCTGAGATATTCCATGTCCTTCTGTAGGCTTTGTAGATGTATATGGGGAAGGTGATGGAACAGATAATTTCAGGAGACATTGTGGATCAGTTAAAGGTCAAGCAGTGCATCACGCCCAGTCAGCATGAGGTTATGAATGGTAGATCATGCTTGACAGACCTGATTTTGTTCTATGACAAGGTGATTCGCTTAGTGGATGAAGGTAGGGCTGTCGATGTGGTCTACCTGGTCTTCAGTAAGGCCTTTGACACTGTTCCCCACAGCATCCTCAAGGAGAAGCTGGTTGCCCATGGTTTGGATGGGCATACACTCTGCTGGGTGAAACACTGGCTGGATGGCCAGGCCCAGAAAATTGTTGTTCAATGGAGTTAAATCCAGTTGGCGGCCAGTCACGAGTGGTGTCCCTCAGGGCTTGGTGCTGGGGCTTCTATTTAACATCTTTATCATTGACCTTGATGAGGGGATTGAGTGCACCCTCAGTAAGTTTCAGACGATACCAAGATGGGAGGGAGTGTTGATCTGCCAGAGGGTAGAAAGGCACTACAGAGGGACCTGGATAGACTGCATCGATGGGCCAAGGTACACCGTATGAGTTTCAACAGGGCCAAGTGTCAGGTCCTACCTTTTTGTCACAACAACCACAGGCAACCCTACAGGCTTGGGGAGGAGTGGCTGGAAAGCTGTCTGATAGAAAGGGACCTTGGTGTGCTGATGGACAGTCAGCTGAATATGAGACAGGAGTGTGCCCAGGTGGCCGAGAACACCAGTAGCATCCTGGCTTGTATCAGGAATGGTGTGGTGAGCAGGAGTAGGGAAATAATCCTGCCTCTGTACTCGGCACTGGTGAGGCCCCGCCTCGAGTACTGTGTTCAGTTTTGGACACCTCAGGAGAGAAAGGACGTTGAGGTGCTGGAGCAGGTCCAAAGAAGGGCAACAAGGCTTGTGAAGGGCTTGGAGAATATGCCCTACGAGGAGAGACTGAAGGAACTGGGGCTGTTTAGTCTGGGGAAGAGGAGGCTGAGGGGAGACCTTATTGCTCTCTTCAAATACCTGAAAGATGATTGCAGTGAGAGCGGGGTTAGTCTCTTCTCACTGGTGACAGGACAAAGGGAAATGGCGTCAAGCTGCGCCAGGGGAGGTTTAGGTTGGATATCAGGAAAAACTTCTTTACAGAAAGGGTTGTGTTTAAAAACCGTTTGGATGTGGTGCTCAGGGACATGATGTAGTGGTGGGTTGTTAGGGTAGCATGGTTAGGTTGCAGTTGGACTTGATCATCTTGAAGGTCCTTTCCAACCTGAGCAATTCTATATATAAATATGTCTACTGAACAACAATTATATACCTCCTTAATACACTGCTATGTGCCCAAGAAAGGTTCCCCAAAGACATATTTTCTCTTTACCAAGAGTAGCTTCATGAACTACACAGAGCAGTTTCTCCAGTCCTGAAGCATTCACGTGGCCTTTCACTGAGTTCATTTCTGTTTATAAATTTTTTTTTTTGTATTGGGGACTCCAAAACAGATAAAAATATTGATTGTAATCCTATTAACTTGTTATCCATCATCTTTCTACTCTTTCATTAGCGGTAGAAAGCATCAAGTTATCAAAAGCTTAGGATAGATAAATCGAGAAATCCTTTAAAAATTCTATATTATAATGTATTCAAACATTGATATTAACCAAAGGGAGTGGAATTGTATCATGAATTAAAGACAGCGCATTAGTGACCTTCTGTGTTTGCCTAACATGATCATAAAATGTGAGACAAATCATCTGATAATAGATAGTATTTTAAGTCAACATGTTATTGGTAGTGTATACGAAGTTGAGGCATTTGTGGAGGAGTGAAGTGTCACTAAGAAAGGTGATGACTGCCTTCTTAGCTGTTATGGTTTTACTAAGAAGAAGATAATAGTTCTCCCTCATAGGTGCTAAGCGTAACTGTAATGCCATAAAATGTACTTTTGGAAGTTTAATCTATGTATATATCTTCAAACTTATCTGTATTTGGAAGCTTGATTTGTTAAAAAAAATTTTTCTAATAGTTTACTTAACTATAGACCAAATGGTATTAGCCCATTCGTAAAACTGTACTTCATAGTTTTAAAAGAAAGAAAACTTAACTTGTACTTTATAAGACACATATCAAAATATAATTATATCACCTGTTCTAAGGTGTTTTTACCTGAAATTCTTCAAATTAGATTTTGCATGTGATCTCTCCTAAACAAAACAACAGTAAAATAATGAGATTCTCTCACATAACTCATCATTAGTTCTATCATTATTACCACACATGCCAGCATCTTACACATATTTCTGGGTAAATTCTTACTAGGAAAAAAAAAAAAAAGAGTCTTTCGTGGTGAAATGATGGGAAGAGGGTTGTCTCTGTGAACCAAGTAATCCCAAATTTCCTGTCACCATGCTCTTCTGCATTGATTTATGAGCTCTGTGTAGAGTTCATGTCAAACAAAGTTACAGTAATACAGTGAACTCCCAAGAGGTAGCACTTTTGAACCCTGCAGACCTTCAGACCTTCACTAGAAGTGTTTTCTAAGGTTCTGCACAAGTGATGCCAGATTGAATACATCTGGGATAGATTTATATCAAGTTTGTTTCCAGTAGAGCTGTCCAACTGTTCAACACTTATTGAAAATCATTCTTATCCTTGAGATAACTGTGACCTATTTATCATTTTCTAATACATGAGGATCCATGAAAGAGATTACGATTCTCTCTCAATTGAAAAAAAAAAAAGTGTAAAAAAAAAGAAAAAAGAAAAAAGGAAATATTCAAAATGAATCATATTTAACAAAAAATACAAAAAAAAAAAAAAAAAGCTGTTTATAAGTATCCTCTAAGGACTGTTTAGCATCATACATGCACATGTAATTTGTTGGAGGTGTCAATAACTTCAATATAATGAAAAAATCAAGAAAACGCTTATATGCTGTCTATCTTAAAGCTAAGAATAAGGATGAGTGACAGCAGCACAGAGAAAATCAACAGAAACATAAGGAGGGAATTGGCAGTACTCAACTAAAGGCTGCAGTCTGCCCTTTGCACGCTGAATAATCCCAGAAATTCTTGCAAATCTTGCACTATCAAAATCTTTATTTCTTTCATCTGAAATTTTTCTTACCACAACCAGAGAGCAGTTTGCACAGTTTAAACCATAATTTATAATTTTTTTTCCTACTCTATTTCTTTGATTTATTCCCTATTAATGGGCAGATGGAAAAAATGAGCATGCAGAATATGATCATTACCAGTACGTAAAGGCAAAAATAAAAATAGATAAGTCTAGAATATTGAACCTGGAAGAAGAGTGTGGCTGGCATGCTCTTTTTCATATCTTTTTCCAGGGCAGGTGTGAATGGAAAAAAAATTGCTTTTATTTTGTGTCTGCAATTTTACCTTTAATGAAAAAAAAAGTCTGAGAAACACCTAGTTCTTGCTGTAACTCAGTGGAAAGGAAAATTTTTTAGAGCAGGGCACTGATATCTGAAGAGTAATAGAAGAAAACAACCTTGCCTAGTGTTTTATGAGGGCTGCTCTGAAAGTAGTACTTCCTATTGGCGCACGGCTTCAGATGTGGATGTTGATGCTATGGCAGTAGAGGCTGAACCTTCCCATCAGTATCCTATTACGTTTTGTTGCCATGTGACAGATGGCACCAGATTGGGAGTCTGACAAAATGTAGTCCTACAGGGCAGTGCGGATGTAGCAAAGGTATGAACTCAGTGTGGGCAATAGTGACAGCAAATACCTGATGGCTTCTAAGTACTTCACTACATGGATTTGAATTCTTTCTCTCATTCAAATTGTTTTGTGATGAAACAATATGGACAAGTATAGGATAGTTTCGGGAGGAAGCTTGGAAGAAACTCGAGAGAATATTCAAAAATAGAAAGCTACAATAAGTGTCTAGAGAGTCTGCAACAAGTGGTGTCCAGAGAGCTAAATAATTCTGATGGGAAGTTTCTGGAAAGCTGACAGTTTTTAATTAAATATAAGGTATATCAGGATAGCAGGGTATGATAAAATGATATCAGGATCATTTTGCAGATAACAATGTTCATTCAGACTTTTGTCTAATCTGATATTAAAGTATGGTCCTGGTACTAAAATGTGGCAATTAATTATGCCATTATTGCTTTAAACTATTTTGGCTATAAAGGTTTCATAAAATTTTATGTGATTTGGAGACATCATGGATCCTTTTAATAGTTACTGAACATGAAATTTTTATGTGTCACCAAAGCTATCTTGACATCCAGAATTTGGCAGAAATCCTTAATGTTTTTTTTATTCTGTAAAGATCTTGCTAATCAACTACTAAAGCCTAATTTTTTCTCACAGAAAAAGAGATCTGGAACCATACAAGAACATGATTTCTAAGTATGGTGTGGTCAGTGGTAGCTCTTGTTTCCGTGTGAATTGGTTTTCCAGTATTATTTAAGATTACACATCTTAAATAACACGTGCTTATTTCTTCAACTGAATTGTGGTTTTAATGAAAAGTACTAGCTTGAAAAGATAGGTTGACAAGTGCCATTTAAAAATGCTTCTTATTAAAAAAGTAATTCTAAAATGAAATATTTCCTTTTAGGTGATACCATTTTCTGCATACTTCAGGTTCCTATGATAGATAAAATTATTTCCCTATGTCAGTGAGATTTGGAGAAATAAAGCTATATCTGTTATTGATAGAGAAGTTAGAGGAATATATTCAATTTTGTGAAAATAGTTGAGCAAATACAATTTTCATTACTTCTTCCACCCAATCTTTCTTCATATTTGTTTATAGTCTGTGTAATTTTAACAGTAGCAACTGTATGGAATAACAGCAAAGTAATGAAAATTACAATACTGACATGGTTTTTAATAAGAAAAATCAAGAATAATTTACCTAATTGGAAACAACCGAATTGGTTGGTTACAAAGGCCATTAACTTTGAGAAATAAAGTAAAATCAGTAGTTTATGGCTGGAGAGAGAAAGGAGAGCTTCTTCTGTATAGAATTTGCTATGTTAGAAAAATTATTCTTCCAGCCAAGGCTTCAGATATACGTCTTCAAACAAAGAGATGACTTCAGACTTTGCCATCTACCCCACCCCACGATCAGTATCTGCTAGACTACCGAGTTATATGAAGCTACTGCAAATTCTTTGGTGGAGAAAAACAATGCAACTAATTTTGGACATAAAAAAACTCAGAGAAGCACATATTAGAGATTTTGGTAGTACCTTCTGTAGGGAATTCCAAATAGAACAACTTCCTGTGCATTGTTAAAGTTGCAAGCATTATGGTTCATGAGTACTATGGGTTTTATTTTTATTTTTTCAAAATCATATCCCATGTATTCTTGAAAATTGCTTTGAAATTTATTAACTACAATACTACAAAGAGATGTCCTTTTAAACGTTTGTAGTGGTTTAAACCTTAACTACACAATGAACAAGTCATTAAAAACAGATTGAGAGTAGAGTGTAAAGAAATGAAAGCCCCTGACCTGGTACACAGCTGATCACAGTCTGCAGTACTGGAGCTAGTCATACAAATATTAATCCAGAAGAATTTTCCATGTATTCAATTACCTCAGAAATCAGATGACTTAATTTAATGTAATGGGGTTATTTTTGATTCTAATACAGCTCAGCTATGAAAACATCACCTGGTTCTTTTTAAAATTAGAGATAGATACTGCCTGATTCTCAGGGTTGGGCGCCAAATCAGAAAGATATGGCCTGACAGGCAGGAGAAGAGGAGGAAGAAATGCTGAATCCAGAATTTTGATTGAGCTTATTGATAATCATAAGCACGGAGCTAAAGCCAAATATCCCAAAGAGTAATAACGGGAGGGCAATTGGATAAGGGGGGAATATGAGTGCAGAGGTAGAAGACAGAGTTTGTTTCCTGTCTTTTTTAATAAGTGTTTTGAAATATGCAGTTTGGTCTCCTCTGAGTGTAACGCATGCATATGTAAATATGTTCTTGCTTTGTCTAGTAAAGTCTGTACATCATGGGCGTTTATTTTGCACTATGGGCCATGGTCCTCAATCCTCACTTTCTGTATTTTCATAAAAATAGAATCATAGAATGGTTTGGGTTGGAAGGGACCTTTAAGATCGTCTAGTTCCAAGCTCCCTGCTATAGACAGGGGCACCCCCTGCTAGGCCAGATTGCTCACAGCCCCATCCCGCCTGGCCTTGAAAAGGCTCCAGAGATATCACCGGAAATCATCGGACCAAAGGTGGACATCTGAATGTGTCTCAAGCTTCTTCTAGGGTGACATTCAATTACAGCTAATATCAAGTTAAGTAAATTAATTGTCCCTTGAAAGTGACGATTTCTATAGAGCACCAGAAGTGTAGAACCAAAAAAGTTCAAACGTTAATGTAACATCTCCAGTTAAGACAGACAATGAATCTCACCCAAACATTTAGAATTATTTATTTAAAGAAAATTAACTGCTAATGGTTTGATAATTTGAAAAATGTTACACAATGTTATGTATTATTACAAGCTCAAGTTTAGCTTATATTTTGTAGTTGTGGAACTAAAAAGGTTCATTTTAACCATGGAGGTTACTGATATTTTTCAATTTGATCCCCAGTTCAGTAAAGAAGAAACTGTGACTTTATTAGAAAATTTTGAATTCAATAATGAAATAGTTTAAACTGAAGAATATTATGGAGTGCAATATACACACAAAATAAGAAATTCAATACTTCAAATAGAAGTAAAATAGATATTATGATATAATAGAACTCAAGATATTATCAGTTTTCTTGTTGGATGAAACAATTGCTGTTTGGCATTTTAAAATTTATCCATCTATAAAATTTAATGTGTAAACAGTAGCTTTGTATTCTCTAAGTTTTATATATAGGATGTTTTTTAAACACAGCATGCAGTAGTACTTCTGTGAAGATTGCTGTTTATTTCTGCGTCACAGTGACAGCATGCAGAACTAATGTTATTATTTGTTCTGACAAAACTTAGCTATAAATATATATATGCAGAGAGTCTTGTGGTGCAATTATTCTGTACAAGACCTGCATCAGTTATGGAAAGGCATGGCTGTGGTCTGGATTGAAAGGACAGGCCACATCTTTAAATCATTATGGAGTTTTACTTTGTAAATGTTCCTTGAACTATCAAAAGATCATCTGGAGGACCACACAAGGTCTGCTGTTTAAAATATTTGGGAGATAATGGTACACAGAGATTTCTAATAGCTCTAAGCTTTGAAGATTTCAAGTGGTCTTTGTTGACTCATCCCCTCATAATTATTATCACGAAGCACAGTATTTGACATGTTTAAATTTCGTAAGTTTCTTAGGGACAAAACTTTAGGTTCAGGTAGCAGAATGTGTCATGTTCCTGTTTTAAAAACATACTGTCTCTTGAGAACACTTTGAAGCGTCAAACATCTTACTTGACTTTTAAATTTTTAAATGTACTTGAACACACTTGTACATTACAGTCTCAGATGTTTTGCTTCACAGGGATTTTTTTTTTCCAGGGCACATTGGACTGTATAATTTCTTAATGCATTCTGGGCTGCAGGACGAATATTTTCAGTGTGAGCAAAGGCCAATTATTAGTGTCAGTCCAGAGCTGAAAGTTCTTACTTGATTTCTAGGGCTAGGAATTGCTCTTGGTCACACCCAGACAACCTCAGGAGGCAGATGTATTTAAGCCACGGAGTTGGCCCTTTGCTCCAGAGGTGAATGAGCTCACCCAATGGCAAAGCCAGACCTTTCAGCATCAGTGTGTAAAATTGGGAACAGAGACAAATTGCTCAGCATGGATTGTATGAGGCTACAGCATCACTCTGTTCCTAGAAATTAGGGAAAGGGAGAAGTTTATTGAAACTTGTCAGCAGATCATCCCATTCAAAATTTTTGGAACAACAATTGGTTTTATCAGCAAGTCTATTCCGGTTCTGAATTTTTGGGTACTGCTCAGATGACAAACAAAACAAAACGAGGCTTGATTTATATTTGTAATCTTCAGCTATTTACACATTAATTAGTGTTACAAGAACACCATGTCCTGTGCAACTTTCCTAAGCAGTGGGGACTGGAAGGGAAGGTGAGACCCAGTGTGTGTGGCACTGGGCTGGAGTGAGTGAGCATGAGAGAACCAGGCAAGCAAGGGATCTGCTCTCCTTTGATATCAGGAATAGCTCTATTTCCAGATCCCCTGTGGGCAGATGTCTGTGGTCTCACTTGAGACACATGAGGACCAAATCCTCCTTCTGGTAGCAGGGGCAAAACAGAATGGAGATGTCACATCGGGCCAGGGAGGACAAGGCAGGATACCTGCTGAACCTGCTTCTTTCCCCTTGCCTTGCTGGGGAGCAGCAGGAGTTGGGCTTGGGGAAGGTGAGCAGGGAGGGGAGGGAGTTTCAGAGCTGGCAAGGCTGTGGTGGGGCTGAGGACATTGTGTGGCCTTTCTAGGATTGTGGGTCCTGGGTTGTAGGCAGGGCCAAGGGTGAACAGGGATGACAAGACAGTGAGTGCACTCAGGCACTATCATCCTTCTTTCCACGGAAACTTCTTTTCAGGAACCCTTCTTTTTGGCACGTCCATGTCTTCTAGACCCACTAACTCCTTGTTTCCCCAGTTTTAACAGGCATACACACAGAGGCATAAGTCTTACATCCATTGTCCCATGTCCTGTTACGAACTGGAGAACTCACCTTTGAAAGTTATCCTTAGTACAGGTGCTGCCTTAAATTTAGTGTGCACCAGTTCCAGCTTGCAAGTAATAGTCTAATGCTACCTGAAAGCACCAAAAATTGAGTTTGAGGATTCAGTTATGGACTTTCAGTCCCCCACATATAACATGCCATCTGATATTTTTTTTCCTATAAATCCTGTGTCATTACACTTTCTCCATGATAAATATGAGAAGAAATCATTATGTAAATCTTGATATATATTTGTCGTCCATGTCTGTTTTTTGCCTCATACTATTACAGCTCCTCTGTGGTTAAGAATACCTTTTGTACTTTGCTATGTATCAAAAACAATAACAAAAATTTATACTTTGAGAAGATTAATCTGTGCAAAAGTGTAAATATCCTTAAATTACAACTACAGTTTTAGAAGATGAGGACCTTACTGATATATCTGAATTCATATTACTCATCGGATAATAATTTATTGATATAATTTAGGATATTTTACTCCTTGTAAAATGTTATTTTTTCACTTAAATTATGTGTTTTCCTGTCTTGTGGTTATGTCAAATTCACAGAACAGTACATAGTTGACTGTATATATTAGTCTATGCTGCTTTTGTGTGTGCAGGTAACAATTAGATCTACTACTTGACCTTGTCAACTGTTCTGAACATTTTGTCATTTCAAACATTTGTAAAGTAAATATAAAAGAAGCTGTTTCACTAATGACTCCTGTTATTGTCTATTTGAACAATTTTTTTCCAATCATTACTGATATAAAGACAATACCTAGGCAGAATATAAAAAAAAAAAACGGCTAATAAATCTTGCACTTCTTCTATTTAAATTACTTGCAGCGTATGATATGATATCTGTAAAATTAAAATTTTAGTGGATAAGACAATAATAATTACAGATATTATTGTTAAATATTAAAACAGAAAAACGGAAGGAGGAATGGAAGGAAGGAAGGAAGGAAGGAAGGGAGGGAGGTAGGAAGGAAGGAAGGAGGGATGGAAGGAAGGTAGGAAGGAAGGAAGAAAGGAAGGAAGGAAGGAAAGAAGGAAAGACTTAGAGAAACAGTATAAAGATATAAAGAAGGAAAAAGATAAGGAAGAATGCAAGAAGATCAGGAGAGGAATTAACAGTGTTCCCAAATTGGACTGAAAATGTCCATTTTTTGATGTTTGCTTTGTTTTGATTTGGTTTGTTGGAAACACCTTTTTCTTTAGAATTTCCTGAAAAAGAATGCTATAAAAATTGGTTGGTACTGCAACCCTGCCTTTTGATTGATGTTTCTTTGGCCACTGACCTTTTTTCTTGGACACAAGCTCCTGTAGACCAGCTGATATAGGCTCCGAGAGTGTTCCAAGAACCTTGGCAATAGCTTGAGGACATCCTATCCAAAATACCCCACTCACCATATCTTAACCATGTACGGCCTTGTGACAGCAGAAGACAATGTGGCAGAGGATAGGAAAGCCAGAGCAGATGGAGCAGGATGAGCACTCTTGTCATGACAGACAACTGTACAAAGGCAGCACAAACTAGCAACTATGTGGAAAAGATGTATTACTTCCAAAGGAGTTATATATTAGCTTATCTTTAAACATTTGTAGACCTTGCCAAAAGAAACACACAGAGCTTTCCAATACAAAAACATTATTAGAGGATGTTAAATTGTGGCATTTAAGCACAGAGCTCTCTCTGGAAAGTTTCTGAGATGCCACCTTAGAGTAAAAGCATCTCCATAGCCCTCTGTGCCCTGCTGGATGACATGACACCCAGGGAAAATCATCTTGCTGTGTCCTGGGATCAAGAGGCCAGAACCCCTGTGGAGATCATTCCACAAATAATCACTGCTGCATTTGAAAACAACAAGCTGACAAGATCCTCTCCTTCTTTGTCTACATTTTGAAATGAAAATGAGCAAACTTTCATTCTGAAGAGCCTTGCTGTGTTGGAATTTTAGAGTGACAAACTGCTGCTCAGAGGACAGTTGCTCCTGATGCAAAAAGAACCAGGGAGCATTCTTTCAAGCAAACGATTTAGCTTACTTGAGCAACGAAAATTAGAATTGTTAGGGCCCTTTGTAATGTTTATAGGATAGAGTCCATAGGTTTGGGATCATTATCACCATCTCATGACATTAACTAGTCAGATTGGTTTTAGTATCATAGGTGTTCTACTCATTTCAGTGACTGGTATTCTATTCAGGATTTACTTTTAATATAAACTGAAGGTTGTTCACTGATTGTTGTAGAAATAACTGTCTGCTGTAGGGTTGGATAATGAACCTACAAGCAAAATTTTCAGAGTTTCCCATTAGCCTGAAACGGGAATAGACAAGATAATTGAAGATAAATCCTTGTGCAGCTGAAGAGATGGCCATATGGAAGACACTGGAAGGGTGATATACTCAAGGTTTGCTAGCAATTTTGATAAACTTCTGAAGTTCTGTTCCTTCCTTAGACAAAAAAAAATCTCATTCATCTTTTTCTTTTGGTAAGACAGAGACAGTTGGGAGCACTAGATGCTGAGATACATCTTCTTGAGCTATCAGTGAGGAATTAGAAAATGAAGATTTACTCCAAAATGACAACCTACAATAAAATGTAAATAACTGTTTTCATACAGGCAGTGAAGTCTTATGCAGTTCAATATAACTTTTCCAGGTCAGTAAGAAAGAATATTTAGAAGTATGAGATACGTTTATAGAAGCAAATTCTTAAGATTTCAATACTAGCTTTGTTTATGTCTATGCAAAAACATAAATCAATTGATCCTGTAAAAAAAAAAATAAGGTTTAACTAATGTATTCATACAAAAATAAACTATTTTGAAAGTTTAAAAATGACTGTGTTTTAGGAATAGTAGCTAGTTGCCAAAAATCTTTGGTTTCAGAAGGTCAAATATGATATATAATTCAAATATAAGATTTTTAAACAACAGTAAATCACTACTTATCCATGAAGACAGTGCTTATACTTTAGCACCATTACACTGATCAGGTCTGTTTAGATTATCAGAAAGGGGAAAAAAAAGTACATTGTCCCTTGATAGGTGGTAGTTTATCATTTGTTCTAAAATATCCTAAGAGGGAAGGGGATGGTAGATCATAATAACAATAATCCACATTTTATTCTTTAACTTTCCAATACTTGTCTTTTTCAAAATAGAGATTCACCTATGATTTTTATTTGCCAGTTTTTATGTTCAGGTATACTAAATTAGATTTTTTTAATTTGTTTTGTTGTTTTTGTTGATTGTTTTTGAATCTTGCTCTAATACAGTGGCTATGAAAGAGATTAAATAGAATGTGGGATTAAATAGACTGTATATGAGAAGTAAATGCAGTTATTGATCGTTTAAACAAAGTGGATATGGATTTTATTTAAAAGTAAATCAGCAATACACATAAATTCAAAATAAGTTATCTTGTGCTTTCATTTTCATTTAATGGAAAATAAATACTCATTGAAAATGATTGTTATAACTCAACATTAATTATCATATACCTGACAACAGAAAATCAAATATTTTATTAAATTATAACACACACACTAAACCTTTTAGTACCTTCACTTTTTAAGCATTACTGTATTCTAAAGGCATATTCAAATGTTCATTTTTTTGATAACTTAATTGGAATATACAAAAAAGACATGATATAGGAAAAAAAATTATCTCTTTTAATAGGTGTATATTTTTCTAACATTCACCCCTACTGAAAATTATCCTGGATCCTTCTCTTTTAAGTTGATGGGACAAATTTCAAATGACAAGATGATTAAATGATTCTTCATCTGTAGATTATATCCAACAAAAAACAAATCATTCAAGCAAAAAAAAAAAAAACAACATAAAATTCACTCATTTTTATTAAAGTAGGTCAAGGTCTTTGAAGTCGGTAAAGATCTTGCCCCCAGAAGTATATAAATGAATGGTTAGAAGTATATCATGCCATATATTTTGTGAATTTAACCTATTTTTCTGGTGGTAGGTTTTCAGTTGATTAACTAAGGCTGTAGTACACTTAGTATAGCTACCACCTTAGCTCGTCATGATCACTGTACTGGAGTTAATTTGGGTGATTACAACATTTCAGATGACAAAAACTTTGATTCCTCTTTAGATTTTTTGATAGCCTCTCTAACACCAAAGCACTAAGGCAAAGATCTTGCTTTTCTTTAAGTATTTACATTCTACTTCAAGGCAAACTTCAGATTCCTGAGAAAGTTGTTGCTCTGCAGCAGGATGCCTAAGTATTCTGAATGAGAACCCAATCAGGGTACGTCCAGTCTAGAACACTTATCAGAAATCTGAGGTCTGAATTCTAGACTTTTTTGTATGAACACTTCCCCAGAGAGTGCCTAGGAGAGACAGTAAGAAGTCATTCCTGTTGCTGAAGCAGTATCTCTGATTCAGAGATGGCTGAAAAAAAGAACATAACTTCTTAACTACTACTAACGTCATCCACCAGATACTTGGTTCGTAGAAATGTCCTGTACATCTTTAATTAAATTCTTCTTACATAAAATACATAAATGGTATTGGGATCAGAGTATAACCTTTTCTCAAAACACCAAGATTATAGAGTCTGTTCAACAAGAGAGATGCTGAATGTCCATATGGTAGCCATACTTCTAGCATTGCAATGAGAGTTTCTTTCCCTTGAGAAACAACAGCTTTGTATCCCCTGAAACTGAGAAGAATGTAATTATAAGATCTTCCATTTCCTGATTTTGTGCTTCAGTCTGAAGTATGCTATATAAAAATATAACACGTGCTCCTATCTTTGTCAAAAGAAAACTAATAAAACATGATTAAGCATGCAAACATGATTAAGCGCTGCAAAGGATGACTAAGTCCCTGTGTCTGGGAAGAAAGAACTTCAACACATATATAAACATGTTCATAAATAAATAGATTACATTTACATATACATGGGAAACAAGGGCAGCAATAAAGTACATAAACAATAAAAGGAAAATCAACAAAAACATTGACCTGCTGCTGAATGGAACAAGAGAACCAGTGACAAATAACAAAACTGAGGTAGTCAGGGACGTTGTGGCTTCAGTCTTTACCAGTGAAACTGATCAAGTGGAGTGCCAGGCTCTGTTATCTAGAGGTCAAGCCTGACTTCAAGAAGAGTAAGACAGACCGTTGGTAGAGGAGGACTATGTTAGGGAGACTTAAACAAACTAGATATACATTGTACCCTGAGGAAACTGGCTGATGCCGTTGCAAGGCAACTCTTGATTGCCTTTGATTTCTTGTTCATGGTGATTTGGAGACCAAATCTCACAACTATATTCAAGAAGGACAAGAAAGAGCCGCATGCTAATCAGCCTCAGTTCAGCCTCTGTGAAAGGACGGACCAAATAACTCTGGAAACGAATTTCAAAAACATGAATGAAAAGGTGATTGGGAATAGTCAGCATTTACAAAGTCAGAATTTACAAAAGGGAAATTGTGCTTGACCAATCTTGTTTTTTTCTACAATGAAGTGACTAGCTTGGTAGAAAAGAGGTGAACACTAAATGTTTAACTTAGTAGAGACTTTGACACTGTTCTATAATATCAACATAGGCAAACTGACAAAGCATGTGTTGTCACGAGGTCGAGTTAGAGGGCAGTCACTAGTGATGTATCTGAGTTTGATCTTGCAGGAAATACTGTTCAACATTTTCATTAAAGAAAGATGAAACCAGAGTCTTCTCAGTGGTGTCCAGTGACAGAAGAGCCAATGAACAGAAGATAAAACACATAAAATACCATCTGAAGAAAACACTTCTTATTCCTTACTGCAAGGTTGATCAGGCACTGTAACAGCTTCCCCAGAGTAGTTGTAGAGTCTCCACCTTTGCAGATACCCAAAACCTAACTGGATTTGGCCCTGAAGAAGCTGATCTAGCTGGTCCTGCTTGAACAGAGAGACTGAGCCAGGTGACCTCAAGAGATCCCTTTCAACCTAAGATGTTCTGTGATTCTGGGAAGAGATGTATGTTTGTATGTGTAAAAATGAGTCTACACATATATATAGAAATGATTGTATGAATATAAATCTTCTGTATTTCCCAAGAAATGATGCTTCCATATGTGCTTCAAGCACAGCATTGGATCACATTTTAAACTGGTATCTACAGTTTTCAGTACAGGAACTGAAGAACTTAATGGAAAATTGTATGCAACATCTGGGTTTTCTAGCAAAAAGCAGTCCCAGGAAGAGACAGTGATATACCTGTGTAAATGCATACCCACACATAAACAACCTTTTCACAATATGGAATACATTGTTTTTAGATCTGTCAAAGCTACTGTATGTTCTTTTTTTCGGAGCAAGTAACAAGAACCATTGCCTCAAGTTTTTTGACTACAGTCAAACTTCCTGCTACTGTTTGCAAACTGAAATTAAACAGGAAAATCTAAGCCCTCTATATATAATGTACACACATGCATACAAATATACACACACAAGCAGACTAAATTTCAACCAATTCTGAATGAAGACCACCTCCAATTCAATGTAAATCTATCCAGGTCTATAGTTTTTTCTCCAGACTGAGCACAGCATTAACTCTTTCCTTCCTATGGCAGTCTTTTAATACGTTTCTTTGAAAACATTCAAAGAGGTTGCAATCATTTTCTAGGATATTCTGCAGACTGTTTTTTTGGTTATCATTTCCCACATTCTGCCAAATATAAATAGTGCGTTTCTACAGCCCTCTGTGACCCTGCTACATTTGTAATCAGATTACAAATGTACACAGTTAATAATTTCTCTTTTAAAGATTCAATCTTATCTTTAACATCTTTTCTCCTACTTGTTCATGGTAGAGGACTGCTCTAGAACTTCTCCTCTACAGCAGTTAAGAGATTTTTTTAAATCAAACATAGCATGAAATTTTCTCCTATTAGCTTTTACGTTTTAGCAAAGATGATCTTTCCCCCACCCAGCTCTATAATGCCTTCTTACGTTCCAAATTCTTTCTCAGGATTCACTCTCCTAAGCTGAATAAGTCTGAATCTATTTTTAATTTTCCCTTGCAAAATTAATTTTGTTTTCTTGATTCTTTAACTGTCATTATTCTTGTCCTATTATAACTAATCTCTTATTTCTTCACAATGTTTAATATATAACTCCTCTTCTAATGGTTATGTTCAAAAGAACATCTAAAAGAAAATATAACCGCATGTGATCTCTGTGCTCAGTATTGACAGTATTTCTCAGTTCTCTATCACTAAAACTTACTAGTTGTTTTCATCACCATGCTGAATTGATCACTAACATTTTTAGCTGATACCAAGAAAACCTTTCAGTTCGATTCAGCATAATTGTTTTCTGTTCTTCTCAATAATTTATTACCTAAGACTTAGATTAAGTGCATATACATCTATTTCTTTTTTTAATCTGGAAAAACTTCCTTTTCCCTAAACATATTGAACAAAAGTAAGCCTCATAAGCCTAAGCCTAACCCTAACCTAAACACACATTTCAATTTATCTCATTTTCCATTTTTTTTCTAAATTTCTAATTATTCCTTATTTAATAACATGCACTGTTTATCTCTTAAAGATTTTCTCTTGTATTATTGACTCTCTGATGTATGGTATGCTAGTAGGTCAATAAAACTTTTCCTGCAAATTTTCTTTACGAACTACTGTTGACAGATTGGGTGAGTTTGTCCCTCTACATCCTGCTTTTCCCTTTCTTGCAAGTACTTAGTACATTTTCTAGTTTTCCCTGATTTCAAGTGACTCTCTGTGAGCCTATTGTATTGTTTCATGTGACATTTTTTCAAATTATGTAGTGTGAAGCACCTGGTTTTACCCCTTTGACACAACCATATTTTCTTGTTTTTCTTTCTACTATAGATATGGTGATTAACATTTCCCTTTTATTTTCCAGCATCTGGTTTTACATTCACAATTGTTGTAAACAAAACAAAGAGTTACTAGTTGTTTTAATTATAGAAAGAGTCAAATATTTTATTCTTTCATTCATAAAATTTATCTTAGCTTTATTCCTAAAGAATTTCCCATTTCTCCTTTTTTGACCTCCCACTCTGTCCTTATTTTGGAAGCTTTTATTTTCCATACAACAGTCTTTCTCAATTCAAATCTCATAATGTTCTCTCAAGCATTAACTTCTGAGCGTCAAAATGTTGCTTTGAATAATTACCCCATGACTTTTGTATCCTCCTCCTTCTATGACATCCTGCTTTGTCACAACATTTTACAGACAGTCACACTGTGATGTGAATGCTTGAGCCACCAGTAGTAAGAGAACTATTGTCATATTTTTATACTACAAATACTTAATGTACATGATACATCCTATGCAACAAATAACTACTTAAGTTCTGGCCACTCCAATGTTGAAGATCCTTATATCTGTGCAGTTTCTAAAACAGCTTCATGTCCATGGATATTCTCCTCTTCAGTCCATGATGTTGGGCAACTTAATAGATATGCAGACACTCTCAGAAAAGCTGTCTACAGATCTACAGAAAAGGAGTAGCCACTTTAGGATGTAAGATGTTTGTGACACTCTCAGCAGGGTTATAACAGATGGGATTCAGATGAGGTCCACCATGAGAAACCACAGACATTCTCTGTGATGTCTGATTATAAAATACAGAGAAAATCCCTCCATTTTTTTGGTTTGTTTGCAAATAGAAAAAGTTTTAGAATAAGCTAAATGCAGGCAGTATTACAATTTTTTTTCAGCAGATAATTCAGATAATCAAATTTTTATTTACCTAAAAAAGCAAAAATTATCATACTCAGTACCTGTTTAATGTACATTTTTGGACAAATTTTAATCTGACTCAGAGTGATTTTCCCTACTTTTTTCTTTTCAGGGGGGGTTAATGTTACTGATTCAGTCAGAGATTCTAGACAATACAGGACCATTATGATCTCATCTAACCTCGCCAGACATAAACTCGCACCTAACAATTCCTAAAGTAAAACTCCTTTGATCCATGGCAATCAGTTCACAGAAGATCCATGCTATCAGTTTTAACAACTGACATTTATAATCTGATCAATAAAAAGTATATGAGTAGTATACAGTGACTTTTGCAGGACAGTTCTTACATTGTTGAAAATACCAAGCACACTGCAAAATCTTATTTGTGCATTTTTTTAAGGATTTAGAAAAACATTGTCTTCTGATAGTTATTGCAAAATAATAATAATAATATAAAAAATAGAAAAGTGCAGAGTAGAATCTTATGCTAAATGAATTTGAGTGTGACATTTACAGGAAACAATATAAAAATGTTTTTGAGCTTTTAATAATTGGAGTAATGACTCCAGTGTTGTTTGGAATGTTCACATGAAGAAAATACTTAGTTTAGTGGTGATATTTGAGAGACAACTCTGATTTCTAGCAGAAGGTAGAGAATTTATTTGCTATAACATTCTGAACTGAGCATTGAATGACTCCTGTATTAAAATAATGATTGTATCTTACACTTTCTTAAAGCACATTTTATAAAGTAACATGGTGTCAACGGTTTACGGGTGTTAGGCCCGATTCCGTGACAAAGGGGACGGGGGACCCAAGGGCCCACGTCCCAGGAAAAGGGGAAAGAGGAAAAGTGTAGGGAGATGGCCCTGAGAGCAAAGAACAGCGGCAACAATCTGAGGAGAAACAAACTAATTTACTAAATAAAATATCGGAATGCAAAACAACACACTATAATACAATATAATTACAATTTAAGCTGATAAATCCAATACAGAGAGAGAAAATGTCCCAAAATCAAGGTAGGCCTTACTCTTCTACCGACGATAAGATGGCTGGAGAGCGAGGTGCTGCCAAGACGAGAGACGGTGGAAAAAGGGACGAGGTCTCATGAGCTGCAAGTTTTTATACTGCGAGCTTCTATCTTTTCCCTCCGGCTGGAAAATGGTAACAAAGGAGCAAAGTACCGTGGGGACTGTAGTAGTCCTTCTCTTCTGAGAACCAGGTACATCCACTTCTTGATGTTATGATGTGGAATACCAATAACCGAAAATCACAAAACCATGACACATGGAAACCAGAAGACTGAGATAATTGAATGTTTTTTGGCTGTACTTTTTGCTTCATAATACCTTAGAGAGACATTCTTATAATCACCACACCTCTGTTTTTGCATTCTGGCTCACAATAAATGTAACTGAGGAGGCAGGATATGCTAAAGTGCAACAGACTGATCTTACAAGTTTGTTATGAGCTGACTTCTTTCCTTCCTCTCAGAAAATTGTCCTAAGAGACTTGTCAGGTGAGAGTGCATTAGTGTAGATTAAATCTTTGCATGTTTTACTGAGTTCTACAAGCCAGAATTCCTACAGCTAGTTTTTATTTGGCAGAACAAATCATGAGAGTTACATCTGTAAAAATGGGCCTCTGTAACACTTTTGTGAAACTAAAATCTGCTCAAGAGGCATTTGATATCTAGGTAGTTTTAATTAACAATGTGTTGCATTATAAGCCACCTTTTTTAATCAGGACTGTGTGGAGGTGAAATCTTGGACCACATTTATGAGATTGCACAAGAATCACAAAGCATGCTTTGAAAATAAATTACAGAATCACAGAAATGCTGGAGATGATCTAGTCCTACATGTGCTTCAACAGCTATTATCAACAATATTTGAGCAGATCAGCCTTAACTTTGCATAGCCATCTCTTGAATATCTTCAAGAGTTCCCAGCCTCCCTAGGTGACTTGTTCCAAATACAAATTTCCTGATATCTAGCCTGAACCTCATAGGTTGCTGTCTGTGTGCCTTCTTTGTTGGCTTCTGCTACTACTGAGAAAATTTGCTTCCATTTTCTTTTCAATAGCCTTCAAATAACAATGGACTACTATTAGATGGCCACTTGTCTTCCTTATCAACAGATGAACCAAACACACTTCCCTGAGCTTTACTTTATAGCTCATTAGCTCTTGGGCCTCAAGATCTTTTTAGGTCTATGGCAGACCCTCTCCAGTTTCTTGACAAACTTCTGAAAATAGGGGCCCTCGGTCTGGACAATATTTTCCGGTAACAGTCTCATCATCACTAAAGGAATTAATGTTTTAATTCAACTTGCTTGCTGTGCTTCTTTTTAATGTATCTCAGTATGCAATTTGTAACACCTGTGATTTGTTTATTCATCATGCGTATTAAACTTGTCCTCAACAAAAAACACCTAGGCCCTTTTAAATAGGATCACTAAATTGTCATGTACTGATGCACAGTATTATTCTGCCTTTGCTGTGGAACTTTACAATTTTCCATGTAGAACTTCAGGAAGTTTTTGTTGATTCAGTCATTAAAGTCCTTGTGGACTGAAAGTGTTGGTGATTTTGGAAAATAACTGTGCTATTGGATATCCAGGCAGGAAATACTTATTTTTCTGTAATGCTATTAGATCAGTAACAGTTTTAGGGACCATGAGAAAAGTCTGTTCTATGAGGGAAAACTGTTATGAAAGGTGAAGGTGAATCAGTCACCTTCTGGAAAAGATCTTTCATATGCATCCAAGAACAACCAAAAGAGAATTCACCAGATATTCTGTAATAATCATTAACTGACATTCTAAAAAAATGATTTTTTAGGTAACCAATAGACAACAAAAAAAAAGCATCAAGTAAACTAAACATCTTCAGGAACATTAATAGTACTGTAGTATCCAGAGCTGATAACTTACCAAGCTTAATCAATATCGGAGCATCCCACAGCAGTGCCTATCTGAGTCACCTAAGACAAAGTTTACATGTTCTTAAAGATTTCACTTTCCACTTCAGTGGAACTTCTCTCAAAACTCTTCTATTTCATAGAATAGAGCTGAGAGTGAACTTGTATGACAAGTTCCCCATTCTTTTAATGAATTTCTAACCTCAAAATGCCTTATGATATAGAGGGTAAACAGTATAACATAAAAACAGACAGATGGAGAGCTTCTAAGGGATAAATAGCCAAATTAGCAAGAAAAACTATAGGCTACATATACATCCTAGCTTTTTTGTAGAATAAAAGAACTTCACCCATCCAAGGTATTAGACTTCATGTGAGAAAATAGTAGACTGCCTACATTTCTTGTGTGTGTGAAAACACATGCTGTTTCTTAAAAAAGAAGTCACAAGATAAAAAAGTTATCATATTTAACACATTAACACCACATGCCATTTCAGACAGTCAGATAAGATACCATGGTGAGTAGGCCTAACTGTTGGTATTTAAGCTATTAATCATAACCCCTCCTTTCCAACAGTGTGGGGGGAAAAGTCAACATAGTTAACATAGTTCTCCTGTATATTCTAACCTTTATTCTGTATTGTAGAAGAGTTATCTTTCCAATACTTTTGTTTGATCCATTGTGTCTTTTAATTTCATTGTGGATTACAGTAATTGATGACAGCTGCAAAGTGAAACATACTCAAACATATTTCCATTATTTCAGATAAAACTGAAAACAAAATTTAGGCTGTATGTCATGGAATAAATTAAATCTTTTGAGCTACAGATTACATTCTATATGTGATACATCAATCATACCCTCTGTGTATTATGGACCTCTTTTCCATCATGTTTCTTAGTGACCTTTCAGTGTGTTCAGAGGAAAACATAACCAAATACTGTTACAGAGATCATTTAACATACCTTGTCTATTTCATATTCCTACAATCCATTGAAATAAAAACATATTACAAATCTAAAACTAAAAGACTAATAATTACATTATTATTATTAACAGATCAACCACTAGTTGGGCTGGTTAGACAAAAGAAGTTTAAGAACACAAGCTACATCTTGTATAAACCCCCAGTATCAGTTACAGTAAACTTCAAGTGTGCTGAGTTCATGGAAGCACATTTTGTATCACTGAGAATAAATGTTGGATGTAACTCATGTTCCTTCTCTCTCATTAATAGGTGAAAAAGAAATAAGTATTCCAGTGGATTATAAGGAGAGCTGTAGAATTAGTCCACTAAATGTGTGAAATCAGCATTTCTTATACTTCTTTTTCTGAAGGATTGTGTTTAATCTAAGTAATGTAGTGTTAGCACACATGTAAAAACTGAAGCCTGAAGGTATCAAGGTATTTACCTTTTAATCAATAAAGTGAAAAGTGTCTCTGCACCTTTATGAACTTAAGTAAAATTTGATGTACATCTGAGTTCCACAGAAACCTATAACTTCAAAGTCTGTTTTTTTTCCATTTATGCATAAATTTCTATTCTGTGAACCACTACCAAAATGAAACTGTTTGACCTTGATGTTTTCAGAGACACTGAACTTTGTAGTGATCATCATGCCAAATAAGTATCAAAATGGTATTAGCACTGAAAATGGAACCTGATAGTCCCCGAAGATCTCATATTTAGTTAAATTCTCAATTTGTATCATTAATACATGACCAAATCCATATCAGAATAATTTATTTATTTATATTCTCACCTTGAGATTGCATTATTTTGTACTCTTCTTGCTTGTGCAGAGTACACACTCAGAACTACTTAACATTGCCAAGAGAAAGCTATCTCAAAATGGAAATTGAAGGACTACACTTGAAAACACTTAAAACCACATACCAGTCTATGTTCTTTAACATAAATTGGCAGTTTATACACTGGAAACCCTTACCAACTTTTGCTTTTCCATCACCTAAGTGGGGTGTGGTTCAGTACAGACGTAATCTGCTCTTTCTTAAGTCAAACTAATGTTTGTTGCCAGAGCTTCTCAAAGGAAACTGAAAAGTGAATAAAAACTTGACTAAGTGCCACACAGTACAAACCTTAAGTCCATTGTCAAGGAATTTGATTTTTGATATTCAGTTTGGAGTCTTACTTTCTTTATTTTTACCTCATTAGTTTTAAGCATGTCAAGTAAAACCAAATTTCTCCAAAGACATTTTTTATATGGAGTAAGGTGTGAGGGAAGGTTACTGAACCCATTTAAGATCCTCGGGGTAAAGAGAGTAATTTGTCCTCTGAGTGGCTTTTTTATAATCCCCACCTCTCATGTTTCAATTTTTCTCTGCAATTATATAATTTTCTCTTATTAGTTTGCATGTCATAAGGGAAAATTTAGATACATTGTCTTTAGATCCTGTTGAATAAGTAAGCCTATACATATCTGAGATGAATATATTCTTCTTTGCAAACTTGGAGACTGATACTGAGCTCATTCAAGACAACAGACAAATTTCAGTAGTGCAAGGTTAGGGTCATAACTATCGTAGTTGTCAGACAGCACGTGTATCTCTTGAGAACATTTATTGTAAAGTCAAAGTATATAAAACAGTAAAGTCAATAAACTCTTAAAATTGTCCACAAAATCGGTGTTTAAGTAAGAGAACACCCACAGAGCAAATTAAACCACCATCAGATGTTTATCAAATACCATGAGCAATAACATTTTAAAAAGTCCAATGAAGACATTATTGCTTCCTTTAAAAATAATTCTGTAATGGAAAGGTCTTAAAAAAACCATTCCCCTGCAGAAATCCGTAGGCTCAGCTAATTTAACTGCTATTCCTTAATGAAAGAAAATTGCTAAGATTCTGACAAGGCATGATTGTATCATTAATCAAGAGGCTGATCACTCCCTATCACTTTAATAACATCTCTTAAAATGACTGAGTGTATTTCAGTATCATCAATTTTCATTATCTTTTGTTATAAAGAAGGTATAATACTGTTCTCAGCAGAGCAGCTTATACCAATTTCTGACATAAAATTCAATAAAATGTATTTTGTAAGCAAAAATAATTGTGATACTACAGGAGGAATGAAAGAGGATATTTAATTATTTATTTTTCAGGATAATCTGAAGAACAACTCAAAGCAATTTCACAGTCCAGGCAATATTTCAAAATGAATGGATTACCATGCTATGGCAAATTGCATCAGAGTACTAGAGCAACTAGTATATGGCAAGGACAGCTCTCTTTTAGGTAAGCTTTTTTTGTTTGTTAATTTCTTATTTTTTTATTATTTTAAGAAACATTATTTAGTAATTACATTTCTCCTTCACATCTTGGGATTTTCATTCAGTAAATATTTCTTTACTGGATATGGTGACATTTAATGGTCCAGAATACTTTTTGTGTAAGCACATACATGTGTGTAATTCTTCAGTACATAGCAAAATTTGGGTAGAGTGCAGGATGAGTACCTCCAATACCAGCATCTCTATTTTTGTTATGAAGCCTTCCAACATAACTTCAAGCATGCAACTGAAGTGCCAAGGATAAAACCTTGTTCTCCCAGGCTTCTTTTTTTTTTTATGTTTTTGGATACTTCAGCCTTTTTTATGCCTCACACGGTGCATGACTTGTGGATTATAAAAGAGAAGCAAGACAGGATAACAGGAAATTGAAGACAGGCAGGGGGAGCTGGTCTTGCTCAGACTGGAGAAGAGAAAGCTGCGGAGTGACCTCATTGCAGCCTTTTAGTACCTGAAGGGAGCCTACAAACAGGAGGGGAGTAAACTCTTTACTAGGGTAGATAATGGCAAGGCAAAGGGAAATGGTTTTAAGTTGAAGGAGAGAAGATTTAGGTTGGATGTCGGGGAAGCTCTTTACTATGAGAGTGCTGGAACAGGCTGCCCAGAGAGGTTGTGGATGCCCCATCCCCGGAGGTGTTCAAGGCCAGGTTGGATGGGGACCTGGGCAGCCTGGTCTAGTATTAGATGTGGAGGTTGGTGGCCCTACCTGCAGCAGGGGGATTGGAGCTTGATGATCCTTGGGGTCCCTTCCAACCCAAGCCATTCTATGATTCTATGATATGATGATTCTATTAAATTATTTAGGTGATGAAAATAACAAAAAAGTGATTTTGAATGTACCCTTACACTTTGATCCAGTTTCTTCCTGTATGTAAGGGTACCTATATGTTACGGAAATGGCGAACACAAATCACTAAAGGCTCCCAATATATGTCTGACTAACTATAAGTTATTAAGGCAGCAAAGTTTTGCTTCTGCTCTTTTTTCACTTTGGGGGAAGGATAAATGTTTCAACTAATTTTTCTAATTTAGAGCTAATAATTTTCAAAAGATAGGAAAGGAAGTATGACATTCCCTATCAAATTTGTTTTGAAAATGCAACGTATCACCCTGTATGTTTCAAGCTTGGTCAGTCTGAAATCTCATCTCAGCATGAATTAATGAAGTAGCTCTAAAAATAAGCCAGTATTCCTGTTTAGCGACTCCAGGACTTGTCAAGGACCATTTTGATCTAGTCTGATTAGCAGTTCCCAGCAAATTAAAACTGAATTGCACCAGCTCTGTGAGTTCGCATTTGGCTTTGCAGAAGCTGGGGATTGGCGGTATGCAATCAACTATCAACATCTCGCATTTTAGTGGTCTTGTTATGGCTAAAAGGAACCACACCTTCTATGGAAAGTTGAAAATGTACTGTTAGCCAAACAGAAAGCTTGAACAGTATAACCAGAGTATAAGAAATATTTACTGGTATTACTCCAGATACATTGATGTTAATACAATCTAAATAGAAAAATATATATATTATTAATAATATAACATTTCAAAAGTTAATCTTCTAGTATCAACTCCTTTTTTTAATCTCTGGTGTTAAGTTCAAATTTCTACTGCTCTTTGGAGCCTAAGGTTCAACAATTCAAAGTAGAGTGAATTAAAGGGACTCACAAGCACCCTGAGACATTTATCGGGAGTTTATTTCTTTTCTTTTACTGAAGGAGCAGAAAGTTGATGGATTCTTCTTGTCTCTTCTGTTATTTATGTTTTCTTATGTGCTTTACACCTTGCTCTTTCTTTTCTTTGCTTTTGTTGGATGCTTGTTCCTTGCCCTTTATATTTTTACATTTTTATCAATACCTGATCGCTTGTGAGTTATTGATAGCCTTGTGACCTTTAGTATCATCTTGTGCTCAAATCTTCAAAGCCTCTGCTGTCACTCTAGATCTGCCCTTCTGTAAGCTGCATCATAGTTACAGAAGTAGTTCACTCTTGAATAACATAACAGCTTGGTGATCCTAAGAATGTAAAAATTATTACTAATTGGCATTGCACCACATAATTACACAATGCTAAGTAAACTAAAATTAAATAACAGCCACCTGGTCATCATTCAATTGCTATTAAAGCTAAACAAGCTAAAGTAAAGCAATCCAAGTCCAAACAAAGCATTCCTTATGGCCTCAGGCCTGAGGTCTGCCCTAGCTTAATGTGGAGTCAGTGATCTGCTACAATGGTTATTCTGTACTTGCTGGCCAACAGGATTACAGCAGAAGGAAGAGGATATACTGACTATATCACACAAGAATTATTTTCTGGCATAGACACCAAAAATGACAGCTTAATCTGGCTTTGTATCTAAACAGGCAAACTATCTCACTAGTGCAGAGGTCCTGGCTTGTAGTGTTGAACAACTGTATAACAATGTACATTTCCAAGTAAAAGACAGGCATTAACAGATTGAAGAGCTTCATCATGTATCTGTCTGCCTACAAACTGCCATGCTATGCCATCAAATATCTTTATTGCCTCAACAATATAACATCATTTTAAGGGGGAAAAAAAAAAGTGAATGGGTGATTGTAGCTACTTACAACTTTTAAGACATGTAATCAACACAATGCTTTTCTTCCACATCTTTTCACCCGTTGACCATCCAAAGATCTCAAAGGAGTCCGCTCAGAGTTCCAGTAACAGCCTAGGGGATGCCTAGACTGGAGTGACTGACAGTTAATCCATGGGAAAAATCTAAATTCTGAGTGCACTATGCTCATAAGTACTTCCAAAAAATATGATATATGAATTCTGATGATACGTGATGAAATACATTCAAGAAGGTCAGGCAAGCTTGCAGGACTTAAAGCTCTCTTTTTAAGTAAAATAATAATTAATGTAAAAAATTTATGCACTACCCATCTCACAGTCACATTTCACAAGTTTAAGGTATCCTCATAATGAGGAAATCACAGATTCCCTTTGGGTAGGTTCCTGCTGATGGGAATATGCAGATTTAAAGTTAATGATTCTGTTACTTCCAGTCTAATTACATCTTGCCTTCTGTAAAAGCATCCAGAGAATAGTATCTCATCTCTCTCTTGGCTTCTGAAACCAGAAGCTGGAAAAAAAGACTCAGAGACTCATTATATCAGACCTCCATTATAGTGCTGGAAGTTCTTTCTCTAAACTGGAAAAGTCAGATTGTTAGCTGCTAGAATCTGAAATAATCACAGAATCATAGAACTGTTTGAGTTGGAAGGGACCCTTAAAGATCATCTAGTCCAACTGCAATGAATAGGGACACCTGCAGATAGATCAGGTTGCTCAGAGCCTCGTCCAGCCTGACCTTGGATGACTTCAGCAATGGAACATCCACTACCTCTCTGGGCAACCTATCCCAATGACTCACCACCCTGATTGTAAAAAACTTCTTACTTATATTCAACCTAAATCTTCCCTCTTCCTATCACCACAGACCCTGCTAAAGAATCTGTCACTTTCATTCTTACAGCCCTCTTTCAGATACTGAAAGGCTGCTCTCAGGTCTCCCCAGAGCCTTTTCTTCTCCAGGCTGAATGATCCCAGCTCTCCCAGCCTCTCGTTGTAGGGGAGGTGTTCCATCACTTGGATCATTTTTGTGGCCCTCCTCTGAATGCACTCCAACAGGTCCACATCTTTCCTGTACTGAGGACTCCCCATGTGGATGCAGTATTCCAGGTGAGGTCTCAGCTGAGCACCGAATAGAGAGGCAGGATCACCTCCCTCATCCTGCTGATCTCACTTCTCTTGATGCAGCCCAGAATACGGTTTACTTTGTGGGCTGCAAGGACACATTGCTGGTTCATGTGCAGCTTATCATCCACCAGTACTTCCAAGTCCCTTTCAGCAGGGCTGTGCTCTATCCTTTACTTACACAAATTTAATCTCCTATTTCTCGCTCTAAATACCTATGGTTGCAAATATTTTCTGCAAATCTTTACAGTCAATTTTTCACTTCAAGTTCCCTAAACACCTACAAATTTTGGCGCCGACAGTCTTCCCACTATTTCAAGTCATTTACTTTTAACAGCACTGCCCTCCATGCCCAGATTCCCCCCTTTTTTTCCATTTTTCACAAATCTCCGAAGGATTTCACCAAATATTTTCTATTACTGTGAAAAGTGGCCACCAGCATTCTATATTCTAACCAGCTCATTATCAATATGAAGATCTTGTGCCCCGTCCCATGAAGCATAATTGGATGTTCAAGATAAGGAAATAACAAATTGGGAGTTTCCGCTGTTTGTATTTCTCATGCAACCTCAGTATGACTCAATATACATACACAATCACAAATGAAGTTTTCCAAAGCTGTCATGTCTTAGTCACTGCACTGAATCAATTATATGACAAAATAAGTCAGAGCTCCGCATCAGCACTGTTTTGCAAATTTCTTTCCAACAGATGTGGAAGATGAGTAGTGAATGAGAAAGGTTATGTGCTGGAAAACAAAGCACTGTTGAACCTTATTTTCCATTATGCAATTCGCAGGCGCACTTTGTGTGGTTTGAGCAGCTTGAGTGATGTTCTGAGTTATATACTCTCCAAGACAAAGCTAACAGATACCTCAAATTAACTGATTCTTTTGATTTAATATGTGCATCAGCTTCAATATTTCTGGCTTTTCCTGTTTCCCTCAGCCACCAGCCTCACTAGAAATGTTGTGAAAATTGGTAAATAAAAGTAGAGAACTGTGATACCATAATGAAGAATACCATGTCAAAGCACATACTGCATCTAATAACTTATTGCAGCTGCTACGCTTTGTGCAGTAAACAACTTTGCCTACATAATAAACACTAAAGAGAGTATACAACGTTGATTAGTTGCTCTCTAAGTGATCGCTCCCCATTCTCCACACAAAGAGAGGTGAGGAATAAATGTCACAAGATTATGTAATTAAAGACTATGTGCATGTAAATATGCATAGAATAGCCAAAATAAAATGACAAATGTAATTGTAATTGTGGGCTTTCCTAATACAAGTGACGGAGTGGCTGAAAATATAACAGTTTTAAAATTATCTAAATAATTTATTTTAAGCAAAAACAAATATTTCTCAGAGAAATTACTGAAGTAAACAAACACTAAACAGACCGAGTTTGCCAGTTCTAACTCCTGTAAATAAATTTCATTGACATAGTCCTATTCAGTTAACCATTCTATTTCTGGCTTGAGATTTCCCAGCAAACTATTTTGATAGAAAATACCAGTTAGTTAAATCTGAACCTTCTAAAGAAACATAATAATAGCAATATTCTTATCAGGATAGCCTTCCTTGAGCTGAGTGGTAATGTCTGTCAAAACAAGTACCAGAGTAAGGTAAAAAAGGAGGAAGTGAAGCAAAGAAATTCAAGGGAACAGATTGCCAAAGATTTACTGGTTGAGTGAGAAAGGCCTTACCTGGAATATTGTCTGGCTTACTTCAGACCCAGGACTTGAATCAGAATATGGTTTGGGACTTTTCCTGGATGAAGTTACTGTAGTTTCTATTACTAGTCCTCTCCAATTTTTCATACATAATATAATATTCCCTGACAAGGGAGGATAGGAGGGACAAGAAACAAACTTTTACTCCACGTCTATAGAGATATGTGATAAAAGAGTTCATCTGAACTTTGGAAAACTTGATTCCAATCTTAATGGGGAGTATTTATGCAATGCTATTCAAGAGTTTGTGTTCTCTTTATTATTCAGTGCTGGAATACAACTTAGCATTCCGCACTCTATTACCTAGTGGCAAGAACATTAACCTCATCTGTGGGTGCTTCATATTTAAGTATCTCACTGATATGCAGAGTGGAATTACAAGCCTATGGTTCCTGATGATATTCCTAATTATAGTAACTATTTCAGGGTTAAGAACTAGATTTTATTTTATTTTATGTCCAGCGTGGGTAATAAAAGAAAAAAAGTTCAATTTAGAAATATTTATCAACCTTAAGCAGATATTAGAATGAGTTACAGATGAAGAGATTAATTAAAGACATCAGCCAATAATAAATGACATAAACTGTAATATGTGTTTTACAAATACAGATCTTGTCAGAGATCTCTGAAAAGGTAACTTTGATATGAAAATCTAGTTCTGAGCCAAAGGAAATATTGTCATTTTCGTCCCTCACTACTTTGGTAAGGGATTTGATACACTGGCACAAAGGAAATCCTTGTCAAAAGCGAGAAGGGATTAGTAGAGGAACTGAATGTTGAACAAAGGGATATCTCAAGGAACACAGTAATTGAAGAGAATAGTATCAGGCTGGAAAAAGGCTTTTAAAGAAATTCTGTTTATCATCTTCCGAAGAATCTGATTTAAAGTTCCTATGAGGAACTTGAAACCTGATTAATATCTCATTGTTATGAACCATAGGTAGCAGGAACCAGTGTCTTCACAGAGTAAGACTGGAATTGCCATCCGGTAACTGAAGAACCACAATGGCCAGCAAATTTTCTGTGCAAAGAACTGGAACTCTCTTTACAAAAATCACTTCAAATCAGAGGAGGTGGTGCAAAGAATTGCTGCTGGGATATCAAAGCAGAAATAGAACCTGTCATTTAAAAGAAAACTTAGGGAATCGAGATTCTTATCAGAAAAAATATAATAGAGGAAATAATTTCTACCTATAGATATATAGAAAGAAGAAGAAATGAAGGCAGTTGGACAGCTGTTTAAGATAAAGCACTCAGAGTCACAAGCAAAATGACATTATAAAGAGGGTCACAATGCCTAAAAGGTTCTTTGACTTTCAATCACAGGTTTGTGGTTAAAAATCTTAGTTTTAACATGGAGGTGGATAAGCATGGATAACTAACTAAAGGAGCTGCTGCTCTCTGCCAAAACAGAGGATCAAATCTGACTGGAGGAAGGCCAAGTGGTCTTCCAGGTTGTATCTCTATATCTGTGATTTTATGATTCTATGATCTCTATCCTTTTTGATCTGGATGCACAATCACTCTTAAGATATGCTTCAAGTTAATCTTCTACTAATGGCTATTAACATGGAGAAGCCTATATATGAATGTAGCAGCATTTAAGAAGTACAGAGTTTACCTTCTTTGTTAAACACTGCATCTTTTGGTCTTACAGCACATCACTGAGCACATTTTGCTGGTACTAGTATTAAATCATTAGAAAGAATATTTTGATTTTGAAATGCCAAAATTTGGGTGCTGCACTATATACTGTTCTGATCTGACTGAGATCATGGAAAAAACTGAGTTTTATAGGCATACCTTCCCTGTGCCCTAACCATGCACACAAAAGATTTTTGTTCCAAGCTGCCTAAGCTTCTGGTTTGTACTTCCAAAATGTCACTGATGCCAGTTAACAGACTAAGAGTGTTGCTTCAAGCATATGTGGGTTACAAATACCTTTTGTATTAGTAAGCCCAAAAACACTGCAGAAAAGGACATATATATATATCAGTCCTTTGCCTTTTTTGAAAGATTTTTTTTTTCAATTTTCCCAATGTGTTACATAACTATCACATGATACTTTAGAGAACTGATCTTACAGAATTAAAGAATCATAGAATTGTTTGAGTTGGAAGGGACCCTCAAAGATAATCTAGTCCAACTCCCCTGCAATGAACAGGGACATTCACAGCTAGATCAGGTTGCTCAGAGTCCCGTCCAGCCTAGCCTTGAACGATTCCAGGGATGGAGAATCCACCATCTCTCTGGGTAACCTGTTCCAGTGAATCACCACCCTCACTGTAATAGACTTTCCTTATATCCAGCCTATATCTACATTCTTTTTGTTTGAAACCATTTCCCCTTGTCCTATCACAACAGTCTGCTAAAAAGTCTGTCCCCTTCTTTTTTACAGCCCTCCTTTAGATACTGAAAGGCCACTCTCAGGGCACCTCGGAGCCTTTTCTTCTCCGGGCTGAACAGACCCAGCTCTCCCAGCCTGTCCTTGTAGGGGAGGTGTTCCATCATTTGGATCATTTTTGTGACCCTCCTCTGGATGCACTCCAACAGGTCCACATCTCTCCTGTACTGAGGACTTGCCATGTGGACGCAGTATTCCAGGTGAGGTCTCACCATCACAGAGTAGAGAGGGAGGATCATTTCTCTTGACCTGCTGGCCATGCTTCTTTTGATGCAGCCCAGGATGTGACTGGCTTTCTGGGCTCTGAGGGCACACTACTGGCTCAATGTGCTCATGTCCAGCTTATCATTCACCATTAACCCCAAGGCCATTTCAGCAAGGCTTACATCCCCCAACTTGTACTGATAGCAGAGGTTGCCACAACCCAGGTGAAAGACCTTGCACTTGGATTTGTTGCATCTCATTTGGTTCTCCTGGACCCACTACTTGAATCTGTTCAGGTCTCTCTGGATGGCATACCACCCTCAGGTGTGTTGACCACACTGCATATCTTGGTGTCATCCACAAACTTGTTGAGAGTGTATTCAATCCCACAGTCTATGTAATTGATGAAGATGTTAAAGAGCATCAGAGCCAGTACTGATGCCTGAGGGACACCACTCGTCACTGTCCATCTGGAGAATGAGCCATTGATCATCACTCTCATGGTACGATCTTGCAACTACATAATGATTTTCCAGTATCATGGTGGATTCCAATTCCTCTTTTATGTTTCCGAAGCTCCATGCTTTTGTGTACATACACTTCCGCTGAGCAGATGGTCTTGTCACCTTCTTGGAAGATTGATTACTCCTTACTTCCTTTGAATTATCTATCTTTAGAGCCCTTGTTGCCTTCATTTTGATAAGATACAGTGGTTGAGGGCTCCCACTAGAACCTTGTCCCTTTATCTTTGCTATGCTATCCTGCACTTTGTTATGGGCAAGCTCACTAATAATCCCTTGCCCCTTCAAACCTAGTTTAAAGCCCTGCCAATGAACCCAGACAGCTCCTGGGCCAGAATCTTTTCTCCCTTTGACCCAGGTGGATCCCATCAGCAGCCATCAGGCCAGGCACCAAGCAAACTGATACATGGTTGAAAAAGCCAAAATTCCTGCAGTGGCATTAGTGCCTTAGCCTTGTATTTATCACATAGGTTTTCCCAGTCCTCTCAGAATTCCTCTCTGCCACTGAAGAGATAGAGGAAAACACCACCTGTATTCCTGCACTGCTCATTAACAGCCTTGGCCCCCTGAAGCCCCTTTTGATAGCCCTCAGGCTTCTCTCAGTAAATTCATTGCTGCCAGCCTGAACAATTGTAAGGGGTAAAATCTGCAATGCATAAAAATTTGCATAATAGTTTTTATGTCTTTCTGCAAGGAGATATGGCAGAAGTCAACTTATTTGTGGTAATGAACACAACAAAATCTGGATAAAACTACATTTACAAAATAAGGAGAGCCTGGAGCATTCTCCCTTATGAGGAAAGGCTGTGTATCCTGGATCTGTTCAGCCGGAGGAAAAGAAGACTGAGAGGGGATTGGATAATGCTTATAAATATCTAAAGGGAGGTGGGAGGGAAATGGATGAGGCCAGGCTTTTATTCATGGTGTGTAGTGACAGAACAAGGAGTAATGGCCTAAAACTTGAGCATAAGAAGTTGCACACAAACACATAGAACTTCTTTACAGTAAGGTTGATGGAGCACTGGAACAGGCTGCCCAGAGAGGTTGTGGAGTCTCCTTCTCCGGAGATATTCAAGACCCAGCTGGATGCCTACCTGTGTGACCTGCTGTAGGAAACCTTTTAGCAAGGGGTTTGGACTCAATGATCTCTCGAGGTCTCTTCCAACCCCCGCAATTCTGCGATTCTGTGATTCTGTTAACATCATTGTTTATATCATCTTTTCAATCTAATAACCTATTTCTGCCATAACTTGTTAAAAATATACATACATTTTAAAAATATATATATTTATTTCACTGCACATTGTTCCATAAAATTCTCCCTTTTCCCTGTCCTTAAAACTGAGATTTTTATGATCCAGTGCATTTAAGCTCAAGTTAAGTTAACTATATTAATTCCTGGAAGAAATACTGCTCCCAGATGACATTTTTATTTAACATTAGGAAGAAAAATCTTTGGTACTCTGTGATTAATACTTGATTTTTGAAATATACACTTTTTTTGATGGGGTTTGAGTAGTTTGCCAAGCCATTCTGTGATGTTTTTGGCTTTGAAAGCTTTTCAGGTATTTGGCCAGACAGCTGAATGGAAAAAGAAATAGCTGTCTCCAGATTTGATGACCTGAGTGTGAACAGTTTTCCTTCTCATTCTTTGTTGTCTTCAAACCGCAGCTTTCAGTCATCAAATAGTCATCCAGTAAAATTAAAGTCATAGCTTGCATCTAACGTGGAGGTCAACAAACAGTGATTTCTGTCATTTTAGGAAAGAGGAGTGTGCCATTGAATATTCTCATATTTAAAATCCTTCTTTTGTTAACACAGTATACTTTCCCAATACTATTCAGAAATAAAAACAAAAAAAAAAAAGTACAAGTATCATTCCACTATTTTTCAACAAATATTGAGAATTTTTTCCTAATTTTATATTGAAAATGTATATATTTATATCTACACTGATATTGTATCAATATCCTTATAAAGTGTAATTTTAACAATACATTGGCATTTTAAAATTTTAAGCAATCTGTAAGAAAACAACTCAACAAAGAGGGATTATTAAAAATCGTTGTATAATAATAATTTAATTTCATCTAAATTACTGTCTATATGTTAATTCATGCAGTGCTGCTGCTGATTTGATTGAGTAAGAAGAATTATGATCTATACTGAATACAGTCTTGGATGGAGAACTAGGAAATCTTATTTATTAACACCTTTTCCTCTGACTCACCGTTCATCTTCAACACATGTTTGCATTAGTCAAATGTGACTTCTAACCAAATTCATATCTACTTACTCTGCAGTCTGCCCTGAATGATTTCCTGGCTGTGGCAATGCTTTAAGCTTGAGCAGCCTCATCTGGTAGGTTAGATGTGTACTAAAACTCAAGTGTTCGAACTATGAATTCAGCCATCCAATTTAGTATTAAAATAGAATTTATATATAACCTTGCTCCTGAATGCTTGCTACTCTCTTGAAGCATAATAAAATAAAGGGCAGGGCATCCAAGCTATCCAAGCTAGAAGGACAAGACCTGGCTTGTGTTAGAAGAAAAATGTGAATAATCTTTGTTGCTGTTTCTGGAATTCTGCAAAATATAGTTTCATTCAGATGTGAACTCAAAGTATGTGTTGTTTCTCAAAGTAATCAAATTATTTCTTTTATGCTGGGTTTTGAATTATTTTTTTCTTCTTTTTCTGGATTTACTGATTTGTTTTACCTATTCAGTGCTAGAAGAAGAATAAAGAGATGTGAAGGTACATGAAAACCATGAATAATAATGCGTTGAACAGTTGAAGATCAGCGTAAGTTTCTTCATACTGTTTTCATCTAATTAAATGTAAATAAAATTGTGGTTATAGTCAATATTCAAAGCACTTGAAGAAAACACTCCATCCATAATGACAAGAGCTTTACACTAATGAGCATTACATACTTTATTCTTTAGGCTGAAAGGGGCATTTTGTACTTGCCAGGATGTCAGTGTGATATATATCAGTTGTTTTTAATCCTAATGAAGTTGCAACCATAAATAATAGGTAAATGTCAGGATTAGTTATTAGATTAAATAATCCTAATTAGAAATACCTAAAGAATGATGTTAGTGTTAGGAGCAAAGTCAATTCAAGCTTATTTACAGAGGAGTGTTTATTCCTGCTCAACAATATCATCAGTAGGCACTAATATCTACACAGATGTAGAAGTCATTGCTTGTAGATAGAAAGATACTTTCAGTATGTTATCTCTGTTTCAGAAAATCTTTGCTGGATTTAATTTTAAAGAAGAATGATGTGACAAATGCTACATATAAAATTGCTAATAAGACATTTAATGTTGAGTTAAAGGTTAATAAGGCAGAAAATGAATAGTTAATGATGCAATTCTACTCAAATACCAATTATCATTTTAGAAATAAAGTAACTAACAAAAAGAAATAAAAAAACAGAAATAAAAGAAATGAACAAAAGAAAACCACTTATGTGTGTATCTGAAAATATACATATATACAGAAAAAATGCCTTCTATAATTCATAGCAGCACCACATCACTTCAGAACTGTTCAAATCTATAGAGCAATAAATATGTAGGTTGCTCTGAAAGTAATGACTCCTATTTATTTCCATACAAAGTACAACAGATACAAAGAACACAATAACACTACATGATAGAGCAAATTCTCAGCTACAAAAAACTCTTTGTCAACATAGTCACCATCATTAGTTATGCATTTTCACCAGTGATGAACATGCTTTTCTCATAAAAATTTGCACCTGTGGAGGTGACTCACCGTTGCTGTTGCCACTGCTGAAATGCACCACCCACTGTCCCCCACTGTGCTGCTATCCACTGACTGGTCTCCAGAAACATCAAGCTTCACATACAGTTGATGTAAGTCAATGGGTACAATTTTTTCCTGCATGAAGGAAATGACGTACTTTTGCTTCTTACTCACTTCCATGTCAGACGTAATTTTGTCAGACTGCCCCTCTGCTGCCATCTGTCACACAGCAACAAAATGTAATGGAACATTGGCAGGAAGGTTCAGCCTCTACTGCCATCACACCAACAATCTGCCTCTGATGTCATGGGCCAAAAATATTCCAAATATTCTTCTTCAGGCTTATGAGAAATTGATGAATGCTGTGTCTGATCGTGCATCTTTTAAAGATTATATCATTCTAGGATTGTTGCAGAAATGATATTTAATTTAATTGATTAAATTTATTTCAATTTTTCAATAGTGAATATTTGTACAAATAATGTCATCCAGCCTCTAGGTTTAGCTATACCTTCCCTTGTACTTCAATTTACTGTTCTAGATAGCCTCTAAGTAAGTAAATTCCTTTTAGGCTATCTTTCATTTTGAATTTAAATTACATCTTAATTTCACCTAAGACTTTCCAAATAGATACCTGGATCAATGTCTTGTCAAGCGTAGTAACTACTTAAGGAAAAGATGCATTCTCTACTGTAAATAAACAAATAGAAAACATAAAATTTGAGTATAAGCCAGCAAGGTAAAAAATTTGTGTGTAATTTGAAATAATATATAATAAAACATAAATTATAAGGCAACTCCAAATCAAAATATTGAAAGAGTTTCTGTACAACCTGAAATAATTCATTTATTTGCAGTAATACTTGTTTTGAAACTAGTACCCCTGCAAGAGGTATGTAACTCATTTGACCATAACTCATATTCTGATGTGCTTAGAATTATAAGAGCATTTGACATTATGAAATTTTACCAGAACATGAAAATTAGCTGTCAAAAAAAGATTTATCTTATAAAAATAGGATACAAAGATGCTAGTGGTCAATCTGGAATAATCAGTGTCTCAAGTCAATAAAATAGAGGAAAAAAAAATGTTCAAACAATTTAAAATTGTTTGCACGCCCACAGCTACTAAAAATCTTGTATCCAGATCTTCTGCATTTTTTTTTTGAATTTTCATATACATCCTATCCTAAGTTTACAAATTTATGCCAAGTTATGTTGTGCTTTTTCACTTATGAATCGCAGTTCACTGATATACAGTCTTAATTCAAGTTGCCAGTGTGAAGCCCAAATATTGATGGACTAGCAAAGTGAAATTCTGTGTGTAGAACTAAGACTCAGAAAGAAAATACATTTCTTTTTTCTTTCAAGTATACAAAACTTTGCTCTAACTCTCCAGTTTGGCAGAGAGGCTCTTAAGGTCAGTTAGCTGAAATAACTTTTAAAACATATACAGGAAGACCTTAAAATAAGTAGATTCTACATGTTATGTATTTCTTCGGATTAGGCAACTTTCTTGGGAGTCATAAGAAGGATTATCTATATAGTTTCTTTAGAGGCTATTCTTTCTTCAAGGAACTGCTGTAAGCTTTATGACATAATTACACATCCCTTTTGTTCTGCAGTTATCATCCAATTCATCTAATTTGATTATGTGCATGGAAATTTGGCAAATAATGCCAAACTTTTTTATTGTTTTATACTGTATAGTTAAATAATTCTTATGTGTTCTCTTGAAAAAAAAAAAAGAGAAAAACTGTTATTTTCAATTATGTTTTAGAGGAGTAATTTTTTTTGTATGAGGTAAAAACTTTGCTTTTCTCCTGTTTAAAATGTCCTAGACGTACCTGTTCCTAAGCTAGCCATTGTAAACTGCCTTTGTAATCAATACAAAGATAATATGAACTTCAAAACCTGAATCACCTGACTTGTAAGTAAAGTGCTACAGTTACGATGAGTGGCTCTCTAGAAGTGCATATTTTTCTTGAAAAAAATAACACAATACTACAGGAACTGGCTGAAAAGAAAAGTCGAGTGTTCAAAGGTTTCATTTGGATAATACTGCTAATAGTCACAGGATCATGTACTCTGCAGCGGAGCCAAGTGTTCCTTGAGTACAGTTCTGCACTTTTCCCTTCCACTCAGAACAATTCTCTTCAGATCATTAACTGATTTTTACAATTTAATCATCAAAATGGAAATTGGATATCTTTCCTATCTCTGAGTAGGTTTTCAGAAGCAGAAGTTGCCCCTCATTCATCAGACATCAAGGGTGTGATCCTGTGATTAGAGCATCATCAAGCAAATACAAGAACTGGATTTTCTACAGGGTTTATCTACAAACTCCTTTAAACTTCAAGAAGTCTTAATCATCCATAGCTTACATAGTGCAAAAAACAAGTTTATTTATTTTGATTATTTATATTTCCCTGCCCTGCACATGAGCTGTAGACCTTAAGTGCTTAATATATATGTTAGGTACATTTTAAGCTGAAGGAAAACCGAAGAATCCAAGATATTTGCCTTGCTATATCTGTGTTTTGCTTTGTCAATTAATATTATTATTGTTGCTTTTTCTAAGACAGATTCTTGTTCACTTTCAAAACTCCATGCTGTATATGAATTAAGTCCTTTCAGTAAGGTATGTGATAATTTCATATGAAAATATAAGTCCTGATTTTGTATTTTCTTTCCCTCAATGTGAGGGTTGTCATAATAAGCTCATCCCTGTGAACCTGCTTAGTTAATGAGACTTTCAGCGCCAGTCTCTGATACGCTCTTTTCATAACCTATATTAATCTCAGCAGCAGTGCTTAAGTAATGCTTTTATTTGAACATTTTTACTTTCCCACCCTATCCTCATATAGTTTATATATCTCAAAATCTGCATTTGATCTGAATAAGTAAAATGAACTGCTGAGTGTTCTTACTGTGATGGATGTTTCAGATTCATTCCACATGGTGTTTGCTTTTTCATTTTTTTTTTCCTGTTTGCTATTGTGAGTCTTTTGAAGTTTACAAGACAAGTTCTCTCATTTATACAAGTGCAACCCCATTAACTCAAACAGGTGAAAGGGAGGACAGGACTTGGACCTGTTCCTATCTCTTGTTGAAAGCTGTAGCCTCTTTTCTAGACAGGTATCATAGTTATTGCCTTTATTTTACATTTTCTTTTAATATCAGCTCAAAGAATGTGCAAAGATAAGCATTTATCATAATGTGTCAGGATTCTGCAGTTTCTTTAATACAAATAACCCAGCATGTGCCTGCTACAAGTTTCAGCTCAACAATAAAACAGCTCTTCTCCACACTTCATTTTGAGTAGAGGTAGACATATACAGAATTAAAGGCTAACCATGGGGGTCCTTCAAATGCCTGCAAAATTCAAGTAACAAATATACATATGTATGTATAACTTATATATAACTATGTATATACATTCAATTATATTTTTTCTTCCTTGTTTGTTTTTTAGTATTCATCTAGTTCTAGTAGTTCAAATGGCTGTCAGGAACAGAAAAATTTCTACCTTGTAAACTGCCTTAATGAAATATCATGAGTGTTTAGGAAAGTGAATCTAAAAGCAAGTATATTCATGGTATAGAAAAAAAATATCCTTTTATTAACCACATGATTTTTCCAAAATTGGAAGATGATTGTGAGTGCTGCTGAGCCTATTTAAAATGTTTACAATGTTCAACTCATTTTGAACATGTTCTTGATTAATTGTCTCAGTGCTTTGGAGAAGTTGATTCAAGTAGAGAGACAGGGAAAAAATCACAATAGGGCGAGGAGTGAACAAAAGTATATATATATATTGAGATGTTAATGAGGTATCAGGTCCATCTATATCCTCATCCTTGGCTTTGCTGAGCATGCAGCCTGCTCACAATAAGGTTATTGGTAAAAGTCTTGAGGCCTAAATGAAATTTCCAACCAAACTGTAAAAACTCACTTCCAGAGAGAAAGCTTCAGATTAGACATTGCTTTCAACTTCTTTCTGAGTAAGTGTGGAGTTTTAAAAATAAAAATAATATATTTTATCACCTATCAAACCCTGTATGTCCGTGGCTCACCTAGTAATACAATCCACTATGTATCCCTTGAAGACCTGCTGTACTGAGGGGAAAATTTTGCTCAAAGTAAGGCCTTTGACGCCATCTCTCACAACATCCTTTTCTCCAAATTGGAAAGATATAGATTTGACAGGTGGACAGTTCGATGTACAAGGAACTGGTTGCAAGATCTTACCGAGAGAGTGGTGGTCAATGGCTCAAGGTCTGGATGGACATAAGTGAGAGTGGTGCCCCTCAAAAGTCAGTACTGACACTGATGCTCTTCATCAATGACACTGGCAGCGGGACTGAGTGCACTTCCAGCAAGTTTGTGGATGACAACAAGCTGTGTGGTGCAACTGACGCACTCAAAGATGGAATGCCATTCAGAGAGACCTAGACAGGCTCGAGCAGTGGGTCCAGGAGAACCAAATGAGGTTCAACAAAGTCAAGTGCAAGGTCTTGCACCTGAGTCATGATAAGCCCCACTATCAGTACAATGTGGGGGAAGTAAGGATGGAGCACAGCCCTCCTGAAAGGGACTTGGAGTTACTGGTGGATGATAAGCTGGACATGAGCCAGCAATGTGTCCTTGTAGCCCACAAAGCAAACCGTATTCTGGGCTGCATCAAAAGAAGCATGGCCAGCAGGTCAAGAGAAATGATCCTCCCTCTCTACTCTGTGATGGTGAGACCTCACCTGGAATACTGCGTCCACATGGCAAGTCCTCAGTACAGGAGAGATGTGGACCTGTTGGAGGGCATCCAGAGGAGGGTCACAAAAATGATCCAAGTGATGGAACACCTCCCCTACAAGGACAGGCTGGGAGAGCTGGGTCTGTTCAGCCCGGAGAAGAAAAGGCTCCGAGGTGCCCTGAGAGTGGCCTTTCAGTATCTAAAGGAGGGCTGTAAAAAAGAAGGGGACAGACTTTTTAGCAGACTGTTGTGATAGGACAAGGGGAAATGGTTTCAAACAAAAAGAATGTAGATATAGGCTGGATATAAGGAAAGTCTATTACAGTGAGGGTGGTGATTCACTGGAACAGGTTACCCAGAGAGATGGTGGATTCTCCATCCCTGGAATCGTTCGAGGCCAGGCTGGACGGGACTCTGAGCAACCTGATCTAGCTGTGAATGTCCCTGTGTTCATTGCAGGGGAGTTGGACTAGGGCCTTTAAAGTTCCTTTCCAACTCAAACAATTCTGTGATTCTATTTTCATGTTTGTGATCACCTCTTTGAAGAAGCAAAGTTCCCTCTGGTTTTAGGAGGATAGTTGTTCATGTTTGAATCTCCTGTTTGAGCCTTGACATACGAATGCAGCCTGTTTTTAATCAGGCCATGGACTGGTTGGATCAAAGTTATTAGTTTCACCTGGAGGCAAAAGTTTTTCAGTCAATAAAGTTTCTTTTGAAGTATCAGAATATGCTTAAGTAGAGGCTAAGGAAAAAATAAAATGAGTATTCAACTAATTAACTCAGTTAATCAATAAACGCTCTAGTCAGGAAAGCTCATAGAAAACGTAATGCTGCCTGTGCTGTGACTGCACTGTGCAGTGCACTTTTGGTAATATGCTGATTAGTTTCTTTTCTGAACAGATGTGGCTGGAGACAAGGATATAACATTCAAAAAGGGAGAAACAGCTCCTTGAGTAAGTACTAAAATAGATAATTGCTATGTCACCTTATTATCTGATCAGACCCAATACAATTTGTTTTCTGTTAACGATGTCTTGATCTTGATCTATTATCCTAACACATTTTGAAACTGAATCAGCGATACACTATGTATGTTATATACTTTTGCTTTATTGCCAACCTGACTTCTCCCAACAGTTGAAGACCTATATTCAGCAGCAAAATATCCTGGGTTTTCAGCACAGACATCTCTGAAAAAAATTCACGGGGAGTCAGACTTTAATAAAATTTACAAAGTAAATTTGAGGTTTGGAGCCTTTCCTTACTCACCTAGGCTGTTTGTTGTTGTTTTTTAAAGTATTTCCCAATTGCTTTACTCTCACGATCCTTTTCCAGCAAGGAAGAGTATTTTCTTCCACTAAATTGTTCTAACACTTCCAGAAATAATCTCTCAAGCAAAAAATAAAAGCCTCCACCATTAACATCTGGGTTTCCTACATTTTGTGATATTCTAGGCAGTGTATTTTGCTTTATATTTATCTGATTATATGCTGTCTGATTAGAGAGACTTGGTTTTGGTAATTATAGAATCATAAAATTATTTAGTTTGGAAAAGACCCTTAAGACCATCAAGTTCAACAACTCAGGAGGGCTGCTCCAAAAGTAATGCCTCCTATTGTATTATGTGGGCCCATGACATCAGAAGATGTTAGCAGTCTGGCAGCAGAGGCTGAATCATCCACCAGTGTTCCATTAAATGTTGTTGTGGTGTAACAGATGGCAGCAGAGTGGCAGTCTGACAAAATGGCATCTGACATGGTAGTGTATGTGAAGAAAAGATGTGGAATTGAATTCCTCCATGTGGGAAAAATTGCACCCACTGACATTCACTGATCCTTGCTGAACATTTACAGAGATCCAACAGTGGATGTGAGCACAGTGAGGTGATAGGTGCTGCATTTTAGCAGTGGAGACGGCAACATGAAAGACAAGCCATGTTCCAGATGGCCATGCATAGCTGGTGCAGATATTTATAAGTTCGGCACGCAGGTTCTTGGTCATTGCTGGTGAAAAATGCATAGCTAATGGTGATGACCATCTTGAAAAACAGTGCTTTGTAGCTGAGACTGTTCTCTATCAAATAGTGTTATTGTGCTTTTTGCATGTGTTGTAGTTTCCATGGAAATAAATAGGAGGGATTACTTTCGGAGCAACCTATGTATCTAACACTGAAAGTCTACCACTAAACCATATCCCTAATCACATCCAAATATATCTTAAATACTTCCAGTGACACTCCACTACCTTCCTGGGCAGACTGCTCTTGTGCCTCCTCATCCTTTCTGTGAAGAAACTCTTCCCAATATCCAATCTAAATCTCCTCTTGAGGCCATAACCTTACATCCTCCTCAGCCTTCACTTCCTCAGACTAAACAGCCTTACCTCCCTCAGCTGCTCCTTGTTAGTCTTCCCTTCAGAAATTTTGCTGCGTGGGGTTGTTATGACTCAAGTGCAGCATCCAGTATTTACCCTTGGTGAATGTCGTACAGCTGGAAATAACCATTGACCCAGTTCATTCAGAACATTCTGCAGAGCCTTTCTGCCTTCAAGAAGTGCAACGTTCTTTCCCATCTTGATTTAATCTGCAAAATTCCTAAGGGTGTATTTGATCCCATCACTAAGATCATTGATAAAGATATTAAAACTGGCCACAGTACTGAGCCCTAGGGACTAGCTTGTGACCAGCCACCAATCAGATTTAACTCTGTTCACATTGACCACTTGGGTCCAGCCATACAGTTTTTTACCTAGTGAACAGTACAAGTATAATAACATTTTTATACATTAATGATTGCCAAGATCTTCATGAAAACAGATGAGGAAAAATGAGCTACTAGACGAAATGCTCCCTCTGCTGTCCAAGGAGTGTATTAGTAGCGGTAAATTCATTCCTAATGCAGAAAACATTATCAGGGATAGACAATATCATGATCCATTAAGTGTGTTTCTAACTGTACTGGCTAGGTATGGAGTCTCAAGGGTAAGCCCTCAGCTCTTACCTTTAGTCTGGATGAAACTTAATATCTGTACTTGAACATTTCCTCTGGAGCATTCAACTTTATTAAAAGAGATAAAATAAAATTGGCCCAGTTCTTATACCATAAATTGTACTGCTAATCTGTTTCAGATACAGTGTAGGCCGTCAGCAGCTGGCTGAAAGCCCTCTGAATCAGGACAAGTTGTTCTCTTGACTTTGTAGCTTTGCACTGGAATGCTGGAAAAAAATATGTCACTTTTAATTTCTGTTGTTTGTTTTCAGCTAACTCTCCAAGCAAACATGAGAATGTATGTCCTGAAAATAATGTGACATTAAAGAATGGGATAATACCTGGATGTATGAAATGTCTTTTAATGGCAGTATGTCGAGATTTGCCCTTGACTATAGCAGTGCTAGGTTACCATCCAAAAAGCTCCGCAGGAACAGTGATATTCTGCTGGCTGCTGAAGTAATGCCTATCTTCAACTCTGCAGAAGTGCAGTTTTGTACACTGTGCTAAAACACTCTTAGTGTTGGCTCAGTCACACAAAAATGTGACCATAAATGTTCACGTACCAGGCGCCACATGTATTTACTTTGATAATGCTCATAAGTTCTTTTATTCACCTTTTGAGAACTGTTGTGCAAGCAAATATTTGTTCACAAGAATATTTCCAGTATGTGAAAATGTGGCAAACATTCATGCAAACAGGTACGTATGTGAATATTTGAACAGTAGTTTTTGAAGTGTCTTATTGAGGATCAGAATGAGAGATATCACTGCATCTTACTTAGAACAAGCAGTAATAAAGCAGCAAGAACAACAAGAACAAAATATCTCAAAGATACCCCAAAATAAAGAATAATTTGGAGATTCTCCAAATCATAATGCTTTGTTATAACATTGTTATGCTAGTCAGATCTCTAATCTCATCTTCAAGTGAAGTCATTATTATGCTAACAGAAAAGACCTTTTAAAATATGATTTATTCCAATTAGAAAATTTGATTAGCAGCAGAATAATTTTCTTCTTTGGTCACTGGTAGAAACAGACCATGAAGGAGAGAAAGTATCCCAGAGGAAACTCAGGCTCACTAGAAGTGGGCTTGAGGTATTCAGTTCTCAGTAGTGACTCTAGAAATTCTACATTTTATGCCATTTATAGATTTTATTTTAGACAATTCTGGGCAAAAATCCAGAAATAAACTTTACAGTAGAACCGCCTGCTGCTCCACTCCCAGCTGAGAGCTCTAAGTTCTCAGGCCTCTTTTAACTGTTCTCTTTTGAGTGTATGTTGGTGCTGTTAGGATACATTGGTCTCTTATGTATTTCTGCTTCATAATCTAGAGATGATAATATTTTTCTATGTGAACATTCAGGATTGAAATCTCCACAGTTTCAGGAAAGTCTGGAATTGAAGTCTTTTACTTCTGAGGAAATATTCTGGCCACAGAAATGCCATCACTGCAAACATGCAGCAAAGCAAGTCAGTTATGTCTTTAATACACCTAGTAATATGGTGCTCCCAACAAGAACTCTGTTGTGAATGTAGCAGGAGAAAGACCTGTATTTATTTACTTCAGAGAAGATACTATTCTTTAGGACAGGTTTAGATTGCAGGGGAAGGTTTTTCTGAAATTTGAGGCCGTATTTATTAATTAAAGAAGATAAATTTATTCTCATGCATGAGGCAAATCTCCCATATAGACCTAATCCATTTGGCAGATCAATCTGGAACAGGGGGACAATCTCTAGCCAAAAGAAATCAATCTATCTGTGCATGAACTGGGTACAAGGTATTATGAGGTCTGTAGCTCCAGAGATCACTAGAGTTTTGAGGAATTTCTTTGGAGGCCTGGGCTCCAAAGACAGTGTACATGGCTGTAGGATTGTTCCACATTTGAGATCCACATTTAGGAAGTTTCACTTGTTGCTCCATGACACCGGTGTTACTGTCCATTTAAGCTATGCTGAGCTGGATGCCAACCTCACAAAGCAGCCCCGTCTTAATACTTAACTCCTATTTTCATGTGATTCTGAAACACACCTTGTTCAACTGTCTGGCTATGTATTAGCTCACACTTCTAATCAATATGACAATAACTGGAGAGCAGGCTCAAGTCTGACAAGGAGTATATTATTACTATTTATCACTGATGCATTAAAATAATAAATCAAACAGGAAAGACTTGCATAAGTCAACATGAGATTTGTGTCTATTACAGCAAAACCACAGGCCACAACCTCAGCAGAAAGGCAGTGAATTAAACCAGTCAAAGAGTAAGCTGCACTTTCCATGGCTATATGCAATTACACACAGATCCAGTTTCTTCAAGAGAATTTGACAGGAGAAAATTTAAAGTAAATGTTTCTGATAGACCAATAAATCTTGCCTTCCATGACTCATAACTCTGTCTCCTGGCCAAAACAGAAGTCAGTCACTTTATTTGTGTTTGCATATATGGCTAGAATTATAATGTCACATACAAACACACACAGAAGAAAAAAAAAAGGATAATATGAAATTTCATAGTTTCTTTAAATATAAATTCTCGGTAAATATTCCATTTCTGCTACAGGAGGCATTCAATTCCCATTGGTCAGAAAATGTAGACACAAAAAGATTATATCACTTGTAATCCCGTCATGAACTTTTCAGTCTATCAAAGCTTTTAACCTTTAACCACACAAAGATGTCTTTGTTTTTTGGGAATGTTACACTGTAAATTATAATACTGCTGTAATACAGAGACTTTTGGAAGTTTCATTTAGTTTTTGTTTGATGTTTGTTTGTCTATAGAAATTGAACGTTTCACTGCAAATCTAATAATAATGTTTCAGTAGATATTATTTATTGCCTTTTTTTCAGGTTCCTCTTCTCACCTGAAATTTTTCTTCCTTGATTTGTGAAGAGCTAATTCCATGAAAAAAAACTATCCAAAAAAATTTACTAAAAGTGATTCTGTGCATACCCAGAAGGAAGAAAAATTATGGGAAAGGTTCTACTTTGTAGAGGGTTCCTACTGTATCTAATTTTGGTAACAGTTAGGCTCATAATTCAGGTTTTTCAGCTTAGCCCCTACAGATATTTGACTCTCACTGCTGATTACATGGCCTTGGACACTGATATAGTAGGTAAGTATTAGGGAACTTTTATTTAGTGCGCAGGTAAATAAAAAATAGCTTTTATAATAACTAATGAAAACGGACACTATACCCCAAATCACACACAAATATTGCCTGGGAGGGTTGGCTGGAAGCAAAGACTGAGTTTGAATAATTGATAACAAGTTATAAGGTTGGATTTTTCCAGGCCAGGTCACTTGCCTATGCGCTGGTCCTGTTTATTTGTATACATCCAATGTGCCTTTTTACTTTTGCCACTTTACCTGCTTCCTTGTAAAAGACAAGTTGCAAATCTTAAAGTTAAGGAGATCAAAGTGCTGAAAAAATTGTGCTTCCTGTGGGAAAGGCATCTCAACACATCAAGTTCCAAAGTGCTAAGCTGGAAAACCTCACTTCTGCTGAAGGAAATTTTTACCCAGAAACACCTGTAGAAGCCGAATAAAGACTTGGTTGCCACTCAGCCAAAGGATGCCAACACCTGAATCTGGTATGTTGTATTAGGCGGACCTGGGGACTCGGGATGTAACGTGTTAAGACCTCCCCTTGCTCTGTGATGGACACCTCAGGTGCCCTTAAGGGGCAGAGTCAAAGCAAGAGGTGTACTTAAGGAGCTTTCACGTTATAATAAATGTCATTTGCTGCATCCCCATATTGGTGTCTGCGTTGCAATGGCCCTAGCGAGGGTAGATTGCTAGCCCCCGGCGGAAATCGGTTCATTAATGGTGACATCACTGGTATGCTGGAAACAGGTGGAGAGCTACACTAATTCTTTATGAATTACATATTCTCAAAATGCCTCAGGTATGTTGCTACTGCCAGAACTGAATATTTACATGCAAATTTAATTTCCTTTTCTTGCTGTTAGCAGAATTGCTTTTACCTACTCACCCAGGTACTCTTAAATGCAAACATTTCAGGAGGCTCAGTACTGGTCCTACATCTGTAGCAATGCTCACGTGGAGCAGAGGAGTTTGGCTTTCGAATTCAGTGTTCATATTACCAGGCCTAGGACTCTGGAACCCCCTGCATGGGGAGAGGTCTTTTTCTTCTGAACCTTGGGGAAGAGAGAGGCCAGCATCACTGCTACCAGGAGAGTTCAAGAGTCTTTTTCATTATACCATCTTCTTAATTTGTAAACAGGTAATTAGTAGAGTTGGAGAGAAACTCTCCATTGAAATGCATTGATGAAAAAAAGGAATTTAGATGATGATTTTTAGGAGGAAGATCAATGTATGCTATTATTAGATTTTTAGATTTTCTTTTTATTTTTTTTGTTGCTTTCCACTTGAAAATGTTTTTCCAGTTTTTCTCTGAATTCATTCACAGCTGGCACAGAAGTTAGCAGTTCTGCTGAGTATATCCCCAGCCAGATAAAGTGATGGTAATTCCTGAATTTGGGGGCCTGTGATGTATGTTGTATGGTTCAGAAAAACTGAAAATAGCAGTGAAAAAAACTGAAAAGGTCCAGTTTGTAGTCAGGAATAGCCATAGTACAACACAGTATAACACTCTGTAACATTGACTTAACTGAATTAATATGAATTGAACAGAAAATCCTAAATTTGTGTTAAACAGCAAAACTTTGAAACAAATTACATATAAGGGCTGTCTGAATTTTTATTTCATGCATTTGAGTGAAATAATTATTTATCTTTTTTATCAGAACTTCTCTAGGAATATAGTTAGGTATTATGTTTTTGTATGCATTGACAATCTCTCTCACTGATTAGCATTTTTTTTGTGTGTGCATGTATCTTTAAAGTGACAGAAATCATGGCAGCATGTGACTATGGCCAGTTTAGTATCTCTGCTATCTACAATCTGCTAGTAAAGACACATTTCCATGTCTGCTGTGTTATAACTTTAAATACGGAATTACAGCTGGACACATCCATAAGTCTGTTTGCAGCACTTATATCGAATCTGTGCTGGCTCATCTTGCATAGTTGGAACTTTTTCTCACAGGCTTAAACAAGATCTCACTGAAGGCAGAAAGAATTCTCCAGTCAGCTCGGGTGCAGACCCTGAAAAACCTCCTGGGTTGTGGGAAGGTTAACCAGAGGACTGTTCTGAGCCCTATGTATTTTAGACAATGCTGTTTAATGATATGAAAGTCTGTGGAGGTGTCTGCTGCTTCCTGACATTTCTCTGTCTATGTGAAGCCTAGAAAGTCTTGTTAGTGCAGAACTTTGTTAATACAAATTCCTGTACATGCAAGTCTATGTGGTGAAACAAAGGCTAGTTTAAAATTATCCTGTGCTTCAATAAATGTTTTCCTAAGAGCTTTCCATTTTGTTTTATTTCTCTTCTTCTGAAATCCACTTTGACGCCAGACAATAACACCATCTAACGGAGGGCTAAAGACCAAGCCATACAAGCACACTGTGTACAAAGGTAATTGTCTTAGCTTCCCAGTGATAAAACATATGAAAGAAATTACAGCTTTTCCCTGTTATTTGTGGGGCTGATCCAAAGCCCATTAATATCAATGGGGAACTTTTATATTAGAAAGTGTTTAAAAACATGGGTAAGGAGATTCGTGATGCAAGGCCAGCATTTTTGAAAGTGTCAGGAAAGACATTTTGGATATGAGCTGAAGTCAAAAAACAATCAACTCAGATAATAAGTTACAACTCGTTAGCAGAACCGAAGTTACTGACAACATGCACAGTCTTAATTTATTATGAATACAGAAGATAATAAAGCATATATTAATAATATATAATAATACATATTATATATATTATGTATATTATATAATATATATTTTTTTTCAGCTGTCATGTCTCCATGGGTGAAGAAAGAACGTTTATTCACTACATTTCGTTTAGGAATTTCCCTCATCTACTGTATCTTTCTAAAAGACTCATATTCAAGCTGAAAGGTACTCTGTTCTTCTGGAGTAACTTTTTTTACAGTATCTACCATTAAAGCTCTGCTTTATTTGAAACACTGCAACATTAACTGGAAAGAGGAACAGAATAGGAATCATCATGGTAAACTGCCTAGAGTAAAATCCAGTTCCTCCCTAGCATATTAAACATGGGATTCTTGTACACAGTACAGAACTGAGACAGTTTAAGCAATAGAGTCTGAAAGTTCAAATACTGAAACATGTTTCTGGCTGCGTATAAGGTATCTTTGAGCAGACATTTACGTATCTGTCAAGTTTTACCAGCAGAAATCTCTCTGCAGCTTTCTCGCTTTTAGCAGAATAACACTGCAAGAATTACTATTACCTAACAAAAGTCCTTCTTACAAAGCAAACCATAAATGCTGCAGGTTTAAACCAGTGAGACGTTTAGCATACAAATAATGCAGAAATGTCGATTTGTATGTGTCAACACACAATCACAGGCAAAGTGTTGATGTAAATGCTTGTCATCTAGAACATTGAATTTCAGTGCAAGTGTGGCAGTGAGACTGCTGGACCCCCAACACTGACAGGATATGGCAACTGGGGAGAGGATACTCATCTCAAACTTACAGCACCAAGCCCTTCACTATTTTTCCTACGTGTATTAACCTTACGTAGATTAGAAGGAAACACGGCTCCACAACCTTCTGATGGTTCCCTTCAGAAAAACAAACTAACAACAAATGAAGTAAGAGACTGAAGAAACAGCAGTACTGGTACTAAGCACTGGAATGTACTGGTCAGCTTGAATATTCTGAAGATCATGTAGCATTTCATCTTAACAATAGCCTTGACTTAATCAGAAACTACGTTTTGTGATTAGGGTACTCATACATTTTCTTTATATTCAGAATCCAACTGTTCTAAAGCTCTGAAAAACAGAACAGAAATAAAAACAAGGTTTTAAACCAGTCGGACAACTGCAATTAAATCAATCATCCTCTCAATTTTCGGTATTTGTAACATCAAGTAATTTAGCAAACACCTTTCAACCATAACAGCTCAAGGTACATTTGTTTTAAAAGCACTTTGGTAGAAAATTCCAGTATTCCTCCCCCACTAAGACTGTTCTGTAAAGAATGCAATTCTAACTATAGAGGATAAAAAGGACTGAATAGCCACTACTTTACATTTTTCAACATTGATCATAACTTCTTAGGGAACTATGCCCAGCTGTGGACAAATCAAAGTTTGCTTCTGGAGGGAAAATATTTAATGAAAAGAAGATTAGTATGGTATCTCAACATGAAAATAAATTTAATATAAGTACTGGTTACCATTCCTATTCTATTCCTGTGTATTACCATCGGACTTTGAAATGAGAAGAGGTGCTAGGGTTCCATCCTTGGCAAAGCATAGAAACAGAAAAAGAGCTAAAATATTCTGTTGCTTACAGTTTACAGTTCCATTATACTATGGAGGTATGGAAGAACTGAAACCCAGACTTAAAAGTCCAATACAGCAAACTGCTCATGGAAAACTGATTGAAAATATTTTGAAGTAAAAATGATTAATTTTTTTCATGCTTTTCCCAGCTTTGTGCCTGGAGAGAATATACTCTAGAACATCTGTAAAGTTTACTGGATTTTTTGTTGATATACCTAATCTTGACCTCATTATCCACATTCTCTGTATAATTATTATGAATGATTTTCAGTTTAGTAGGCCTAGCAATTTATTTGCTCTTCCTTTACTAAGTAACGCCATTTTTTTCTTCCTATGGAGAATACAATCCAGCACTGCAGTTAAAGGTAGGATTCAAATCTTAAGGGAGGGAGGGGATGCATAGGCTATACATTTAATAAATGAGATTTAATAATTGCAGATTGATGAATAGTCTGTTTATGTAAAAGCACTGTATGGGCTCCATTCCTGCAACACGGCTACCTTTAGCAGGCACTGACTGCCTTGCTATTGCAAGAGCTGAAGGGCTATGCAAAGATCATCTGAATAGTGCCCACACATTAGATCTGATGAAAGATACGCTGAAGCCATTACATTCAGATCTGATGATGAGAGTGAATCACACAAATTGACAGCATGGTCTAACTTCTTATCAATATTTGATCAATATTATTGTTCAGACAATAAAATGCAAGCACTTTTTTGATAGGAATAAATAGATGTTTATTATTTTATACATTCAAGGGAGTTTACACGTACAACCTAAATGTCTAAGAATACAAGAGAGTGCTCAACAAGAGAGGGGTAAGAACTCTCACCTGCATATTGTTAACTCTACTGAGAAAATTATCCAAAGAAAATGTTGTTCCTTTTGATTCAAAAGATTATTTAGAGTAATATGGTATGTAGATCAGAACACTTTAATTTTATGAATATAATGAACTGTTTGAATTCAAAATTCTTTTTATTTCTCTAACAAAATAATACATCCAATTGGAATAAGTATGTGGATCTTGAATAGAACTCTTCAAGAATGAGAACTGGGAAACAATTATTACATTTTTCAACATATGATATTCTGCTGTTTAAAATCTTCTCATTTTCTCTGTAATTGCTTTCACCACATAGAGATTTGATTTTTATGATACATAAAATGACATGTATGACTACATGTATGACTACAGCAGATTAGGAAGAAAATTGACAAATGAACTCTGTGCGACTTCCCTGTGCTGAGTCTCACAGCCGATTACCAAAGGATATCCAAAGTAATAAAAGGTATTGCAAAATTTTGACTTCTAAAAGAGGAAGGTAGGGTTTTAGACTGCAGAAAGATGGAAAAATAGATAGCAAAATCACCCTGCTTCAGTTTCTTTAAAAGTTATGACTAAATAGGATTGATAAGTGTCTAAAACTACAGGTCAAAATGCCCGAGTAGAAATGAATTTCTGCCAGATCTAAAAAATGCTTAGAGGTAAATAAAATATTCTGATAAATATTTTTGTTCATTCATTTGTTTTTCTAGGAAATAATCATATCAGTACCATTATTGAATTTAAAAGATTTCTAAATGGTCAGCTATTTATGAAATAAATACTTCTCACAATCCCACTAACTTTTGGCCTAAATAGCAGAGAGGTGAAGATATTACTGAGCATCTGTAATTGACTTCTCCATTATTATCTCAAAGTCTGGAATTTTATGATTATTTTCAAATCATAGAGTTATCACCTCTGCTGTAATTAGCTATTGCTTCCACAATTCAAATTCATTTATTCCATCCAGATCAGAATTCAAAAGAACAGCAACTCTTGATACCAGCAAATTCCTCCAAGGTGCATGCTCTTTAAGCATCACATAACTAAGTAAATACAGTGAAAAAATCTAAATGTCATGACTATTTCTATTCTTAAAATATCATACTTCCACAGCATTCTTCAAATTTAAACTCTTACAACACATCATGTGTCTATGCAGTTTCCCAAAGCTCAGTCTGAAAGCCATTATCAAGAAAAATCTACAATATGTATTAAGTGATCTTGCTTCAAATTTCATACAGATGAAGCTGGAGCTGGAGATCAAAACAGTAGGCAAATCAAACAAACTTATATTTGTCTCCAAATTTCTGCAGCAGTTAGAATAAAAAAAGAATGTGGTGACTATCGTTTCCTATCAATGTAAGACTTGTATGTTCTGTGGGAGAACGCATAGTGGGCGAAAAGTCACACATAATAGTATAGTATCAGACTTCCAGGTTCAGAACAACTGAGCAAATTTTCAGTTTTGAAGAAGACAGATACACATATAATTCTTAGAAGAAGCTGATGCATCACTAGCAAGAATTTACTAACCAATGTTAAACACCATTAGTTCAGGTTCCGTGATACATTCTTAATACAATCTTTCTATAAATCAGTTTTTCTATGAGAATCTGTTGAGGGTAACTGTTGTTAAAAATATGAAGTGTATGTAAATCACCCAAAACATAGAAATTTACTTGCTGATATTTCTTAAATCACTGCAAAACTGTTGCAGAATGCAGTGCTGGGAATTAAGACACACTGCAGTGACTGCAGCATGGTTTGCAGTGGTGCCATCTTTTACTCTGCAGACTCTTCTGGAGACAGAAACACCCAGTTTAGAATTGGAAAGCTAAAATGCCAAAATATGAATCTAATCCTATCTATAGAGCAAACAGTTTTTCATTCCCTGTGCAGCACTAGCCTCTATGTACTTCCTATTTTTCTAACACTGCAAGTATCTATGTCATGTTGTGCCTGAAATACAGTTGTCTTTGAAGGAGCAGACCAACAGAAGAAACAAAATTCAGAGAAAAAACCTTACCCAAAACCTTTTGAGGAAGCTAATGATTTTTTTTTCTAACAGTGAAGTTCCAGTTCTATCAATACCAAATCAGTTCACGAACTTCTTCAAACTGGCACATCACCTTTCCCTCAGAAAAGATAATGCTTAGATATCTCACTGTGCTGTGATGAAATTGCATTGAAGGAAAGGAATAGTTGTGAGAATTGTGAACTCAATCAAAATATTGTCATAATATGGAGAAGGGAGAGCAGTAAAACTACTTATAAAAACTGAAATAAAGAACTCTTTAAAAATTTTGAACACTTTTCTCATTTTATAATTAAGTCATGACTGCAGCAGAAAGTTCTGCATTTGCTGCCAGTCGTGGAGCATCAGCTTGAATGTTTTGTTGCCTTGAACAGGGCCATTTGGCCTCACTGCAAACCATGCTGCAGTCACTGCAGTGTGTCTTAATTCCCAGCACTGCATTCTGCAACCGTTTTGCAGTGATTTAAGAAATATCAGCATATTGATCATAGAACAATAGGAATTGGGCAAATAAAATTTTATTTTTTTTCCACCTCATGCTACAGCATAAAAAAATATTTTTTCTACTCAGTTTCCTTCAGTAATCTAAAATAATCTTGAATTGGTAATCCAGTTTCATTAACCAGTTTTAGAAAAAGAGAACGTTATTTTTCCTCATTTGCTGAATCGGAGGTCTGATTTGTACTGTAAATATTCAGTGAAAAAGAGTACTGGAATTCCTGGGATCTTCCACTGCCAACAGATTTGATCATTGCAAGAGACAGCTATGGGATGGCTTGTCATTAATGTAAGTTTATGTATGTTTACTTATGTTAACTTATGTAGTTAACAGCAAGTTTACTCTAGGTCTTTGGAACTCAGGCATGAGGATCAGTGTTCCTTTATAGGTAGCAGTCAGGATATGAAAGCTTACCAGCCCGGTCTGGAAATTACTTTGTGGCTGGAAAAAGCATGGGCTGGACACTTATTTTCTAGTACACAAGACCTTGAAGAGTTTCCAGCTGCAGAAGACTGTATATATTGCAATATGCAGGAAACAATAAAAAGTTTTGAAGTAGTCTGGCAGAGTAGGAATGATGCTGATATTCATATTCTGTTTTTATCTATGTATATCAATATTGTAAAGAACATTTCCTCCAAATTATAGAAGTGTTAGCAGGTGAGTAAGTATATTTATCCAGTAAAGTCTATGATGGTGATTAACTGTTCAGACTCTCTTAATGAAGCTGTTTATTTTAAAGGACTCCAAAATTGAGATATTCCCCTTTGTATAAGATTAGAACAGCACAACAGCAAGGACTTGAACCTGAATTTCTTCGCCTTAAGCAAATTTCTTGCTGAACCATTGCTTTCTCTTTGGTGGATGGTAGTTACATAGGAAAAATAGAAAAATAAAGAAAGCAAGATGTATCTCCGTGGTCTCATATCACTTTGCATGCTCTCTAAGAAATATTATCAGTTTCTTGATAACCAAGGAGTTCAGTGTTTAGGGATCTCAACAGACATAGGAACCCAGTGTTCATACGTTGTCTTAGTCCGTCTTGGAGTATGGGATAAAATTCAGGTCTTCTGCTCTCTATTGAGTAATGTTCAAGGAGAAAGTGAAATTCTGAAGCCATAATAAGCTACATAAAACTATTTGTTAAGCTAGAGATCTCCAGCCATTAAAAACGGCTGTGAATCTTCTTGAAGAAGCAGGGCATGTGAGTCCTACTCTCCACTCTGTGGGTCAGAGCTATGGAAGGAGTATAAACCCTACAATGTCTTAAGAAAGTAATCTCTCTACTTACATACATTTAGTTTTATTTTAAGTATTAGTTTATATTAATTTAGTTTGTATTAATTTAGTTTTATTTTAAGTAACTTAGAACAGAACAAAACTACTTGTTCCTCAATGACATGTTGAAGAGAACATTTTTTTCAACCAAAAATTTTGTAACAATTTTCTAAAAATGCCTTAAAAATCAGTTTCATTTGCCCTTTGACTATGAAGCAAACAACTTAAAGATGTTATATATACACACCTAGTCTTAGGTTTGCCCTAACATAGAATGGGACATTTTCAAATGCACTTACATTTTTGTGGAACCAGAAAGCCATTTCTATTCAGCTAAGTAGGAATAATGAGAATGTAATATAGCTATTACATGCGACAACATGATTATGCAAAGTGTTTACAGATGTGAATCAGCAGAGTTCTAATGAACTGAGTAGAGTTCTGCTGACTTACATTAGCTGATTTTCTCAGTTTTCTGCATTTAGGGTGAAAGGAAGAACAGATATGTCCTGATTTCTTTTGCTTTCTGTCAGAGATCCCAAACTAATCTCAAAAATCTCTAGTCCACTTGTCCTGATCAGATTCTGTTTCATATCAGACTATTTACCCCTCCAATGTTATCCAGAATTACTGCAGAGAATGTTTAAATAGTAAGAAACAAAGGAATTGATAAAACAGAAATATATAATAACTCTAACTTTTCAGATGATAAGTATGGAATCTTATGGAATCACAGATGGAATCACAGTGCTAGTTTGGAACGAATCTAGTTGGCTTTATGTGTGTGTATAGGTTATTGTCTTCCATTTCCAGTGAATCACTGATCATAAATGTGCTGACATCACTCCTCAACAAGATGATATGGATTACATGTAGCCCAGGGATGTTAAAAATGCAGACTGTCATTTCTGTAGCCTCAGTGGCTTGCAAAATCTTGTCAAAAGGGGGAGATGATGAAGAAACTGATTTTGAACTGAGGAATCTGAACTACCCATGACAGTTTTTATTATGTAATTAGACTTTCCATTGCAATACTTTCTACTGAGAAAATGTGTTCTGCAAGGTCTGAAATGTTCTGTTTGCAAGGAGTCTAAACTTCATAAAATTCAGGAAAACAAATTTCACATTTTCCATATTTCATCATGCGTAATATTGTGAATTCCTGAACATATCTTCAGCTTCCATAATTGCCTATTGCTTTACATAAATGGAATAACTAGAAGTCATCTTAAATTTTGCTTCATTAGGAGAGAGTTTGTCATCAGTCTTCACTGAGACTCAGAAGAAACAGAAAAATGTGGCAAAGTCCAAGAATCTAGACCATGAAACTTAACTACAATAGATGTTATTCTGATCTGTCTTGGAAACATCTATCCTGGGAGGAAACATTTACCTGACTTTCTTGAATCCTGTATATTTATCTGTCTTGCAAAGTGATGCTAATGAAATTTTCTGTCTCCTCCATAAAAATTTTGCATAAGAGTTCTTTGGTTTTGTAACTGATCGATCTAATAGAGACCTGACTGTGTTAAGCTCACAAGCAAAGACCTGTTATTTGTAAAACTCACATGCTTTTATATTCTGCACTTAAGCTGTTTTCTACTTCTCTGCTTTTAACTTCCTTCGGGAATGAGATCCAAACCCTGTATGGATGAGGTATTAAATCTTTATAGTAGCAGATGCCACACGTGTGCTGACTATGAGAATTATCAGGTACAAGGCTCTTAAAGAGACTAGCTTGTTTGCCTACAAACATTACCCAATTTAATGTCTTTTATGTTCTACAAAATGTGTGTGTGTGCATTTGGGCTGTGCTGCATTATGTTAGAAAGGCTTGAATAACTCCAGAGATTAAACTGTTGTTGGTATTAAATTCTAGGAGCAAGAACATCTATGATGAAGACAACGTAATTACTAAAAGTGCTCTGTACTATCATGTCAAACAGTATGTTTTTACTCACCGTGATGTACAGAGTTTTTAGTTAGAGTTAGGATGATGAGGCTAAATTCTATGCAGAGGTGAATTGATATTACTGACTTGAGAGGAGTTTTGCCTGCTGTTGCTATACAAAATGTGTTTCAAAATACAGTACACTGTAGAAGTTATAGTAGAGTTTCTCACATTTTCTATTACAAAAATAATCTGTAAAACTAACACAAAAATATTTTTTACATAAATAAAACAATATATTAGAAGATAGGTCCGCTCATGCTGATATTCATCCCATTGTGAGATGGAATTCTTTTACACCATGAATCCAAATACTATAGAAAAGGCTTGGAGAAGGGTTCAGGTTACTAAAGCTTAGCTCTTCATCCAGGAAAGGAAGAATGAGCCAGCATCTTTCTACAACAGGACCATGCAGAAACTCCATTGAAATACAGATTTGAAAGTCCCTGATATCTGAAGACTGCAGAAAAAGGGCTTCTTAATGTCTGTAAAATACTTCAGATACTGGTCACTCTTTCGGGTCTCTATTGGAGATTTAAAATGAGATTATTACTAACAGCTTCTGGGTGACTGTCAGAGGCTGTACAGTTCTCTTCAAGAAGCAGAGATGTTGTGGAAAGATGTATTGGAACTTTTAGAAATGCTTCATTTAACAAGGACTGAACTTGAGCATACAAAATTGTGATTCTTAAGTCTGTGATAGGTGTTATGCATATTTTTGTGATCAATTGGGAGAAAATAGACAGCTTCAGAAGGGGAATTCTAACCTGACCTTTTAGAAAGAGTCTGCAAGATACCCATTTCCTCTTACACACTACAAAAGGAGACTTAGACCTCATCTGTTTAACTATAGGTATTTACAGACAGGTGAGATGAATCTCACTTATTTAGATAGGAAACTTTATTTACCAATATATAGTATTGAAGTGTCTTTTTTCCTCATTCATACAACCACAAGTCCTTGCTGGCTTTGAGTTAAAATATGAGATTTCCTGAATTCTGTGTAACTGATGCCTTAGTCTTAGCCTAATAAACAACCCCTTTAAAACACATTTCATAACGTATTTAAATGTTTGGATTAGACAACTGATATGAAATGTAGCACCGAAATCCCGCAGTTAAGGTTGGATGGGAGTACTCATTTCTTTTTTCTAACCTCTTGGTTAGTAGTCATTTTTGCATTCATTAAATAAACAGCTCTGTCTCCATTGGTCTTCTTTAATCAAATGAGAAAATTCTAAAGCTGCTTTTAAAATTTCTGTAGTTTTCTCTAGAAGAGATGTGCAGGTATTCCAAATGAGAATCTACAAAGAGTTGAGGGACTGATACTAGTCCAACATGTTCTTAAATGTTAGGGATTTCTACATATTGATGGAGTGTATAATAAAATTCAGTGCTTCTAAATATACCTTTGCCATTCCCCTCTGCATGGAATTGGATAAATAATTTCCATTCTCTCTTTTCATTCTTCACCACAGTGAGGAAATGGAAATAGTACTGCTGATTTTCATTTTTTACTTACAAGGCTGTTTTTACAATTTAGTAATTCTTATGGAACACTTTAATATGAATTATTGTATAAAATTCATAAATAGCACCCACTTATAAATTCAGTTGTGATTCATAATAGATCAGCTCAGTTTTTCTTCTCTTTACCCAATTGCTGCATGGTTTTGCTTAGTACATGAAAATATGTAACACGGTTACATAGGAATTATTAAGATCATAGAACCATAGAATCACAGAATCATTAATGTTGGAAAAGACCTCCAAGAACATCAAGTCCAACACTCAACCCATTCCCACCATGTCCACTAAACCATGTCATGAATTGCCATGTCACCACAAAGATGTTTAATGATGGGTACTTAATAGACTTTTTTATTACTGTTAACAGGCAAACCAGAGTGTTTGAATTTAGGAATATTCAAAGTCTCTGCCTACAGGGAAAGAGTAATTAATGTGCAAAGAGGTTTTAGAGAAAGGTTAAGCAAGCAAGAAAAATATTTTTGTACTACTAAACTTTCTGAAGTAGAGGAAACTGATATTTGTGTTACTTCATTTCAAAGTTAGTATAGATTTTCCTGAGCAGACTGGCATATGCCTAATAATTGGTGTAAAACTGCAAGGAAATCTCCCATTCCAGTTTGCTTAGATAATATTTCTTTGAACTGGCTTCCAACACTGGACTTCATTCATAGTACATTTAATTCAAACAGAGTATCCACTGTCTACTATAGAGGGGTAACTTGCCTAAGTTTTATAAAGTACAGCATATGGAATTATACTTGTTACTTGTAACAATTGGTGTATAAATTATATATACTTTAGCAAAAACCTTTCTCCTACAAGGTTTGCTGTATAGCTATGCTTTGCAGTCTGACAGAATACCTGTTCTTATATCACGTACATGAAGAGTGGAAAAATTAAGGAGCCTTTTACTTAAAATAGAATGTATATTGCAGGAAAAAAGTTAAATGTTCACAATCTTGTGAACATGAAACAATCTTGTTTAAGAATCAGAACTGGATGAATTACTTCATTAAACAGAAAAAAAAATTATGTCTCCCTCTCATAGCATACTAACTCTCTGTTTCCAAATGTGGAAATGGGCTTTTTTACACAAGATAACACTTACAATCTGCTAACCTCCCGTACTTTCAATTAGATGTGAATGCATTCTGTTTTATTAAGAACAATACTGCATACCTGTTTATACGCTAGCTATAAACAATATAATATCTAAATTTTGTTTTTATCTATTAAAACAATTTTTTAAAGTAAACATTTATTTTCTGGTTGCTTTGTTGAAGAGATTTCTGTAATAATGAAAGATTATCCAGGTACAAGATTAGCTAACTTGGAAATCCATCCTGCCGGCCAGGAATACAAACAAAACTACTAGTGTTTTGATGTAGAAATCTCTGAATGACTTTTAAGTAATCAGATTTGAAAGAATTTGCAAAACACAAAGGAAATATATAACGGTGAGACAATATTTGCATTCAGAAAGGTCTGGGAACCCATGTAAGTTTTTTGATGCTGTGAAATGAGAAGAAAAAATAACTCACTTTTGTTATACTTTCTTAAAATATCAGCTAGTTTCCTCTTCAAACATGTAGAATCACATAACATGAGTGGATTGCAATAGGAAGAAGTAAGTTTCAACCAACTGTTCTCCATTATGCGTTTTTTGACCCTGCACTCTGATTCTATTTACTTTTTGAAAAGTGAAAATGAGTGAATCCAATTCTCTCCTCTTCCAGTGCCATAATCCAGAAAACAGTTAAGATAATTCAATTCCTAAGTGCCTTTGTGCTGGTAGAGCTTTTATTTATAGAGCTTTCTGTTTTCCCAGAAGGGTCTGAGCAGATTTTGAGAGGGATGTCACAGAAGTTAAATATTTGGGACCAAGATAAGGAGCAGTAACTTTTTTTCCTTTATAGTCAAAAAGCTAAAAAAAAAAGCACCCCTCAGTTCCCCTAAGAACTGATTCATTCCTGTAGATGCATTGGAATAGAATGGGTGCAATAGCAAAAAGGGTTTGTTTGGAAGATATTATATACTTCAAACGGATGTTGACTACTTTTCTATATAGATTTAAATAATCTATATGTAGATTTTTAAAGCACCAAGTGAGGAAAAATTCGTCCTTCACAGTGAAAAAAATTCCCATAGGATTAGGATACACAGTAGAATTTGAATATGAATTTCCTAAAATATTCCTTTATTCCAAGTTGATTTTTACATGATAGAGAAGAAAAAAATATGTTATTTACTCATCTTATCTTCTCAGAGATAAATACTTGCCCTTTCAAATTTTGGCTTGGTGTGAAAAAAATGTTAGTTTCTTTTCTTTATTGTTATTACTTATTTTTAGAAAACTTTGACCGTCTTTACCTACATAAAGACACTACATTTGTAACATTTCCCCAAACAGAAATAACCATTTCAAATCTCATCCCCTGGATCTTGTTGTCTTTCTGTCACTCTGATCAATGAATCTAATGACTAATGCTAAGCAGTTCCCAAAGTAGAAGGAACTCAAGCTTGCTCAAATAGTATGCGATATTTCAAAAATTTTACCTGAAGTTGAAGTAGAGTTTACATGGAGCACAGCTCTCACGGGTGCTTATGGGAAAGGATGAAAACTGCAACGTTTTTCATACAAAGAATGAATAGAATGTGATATATGATCAAAATAGTACTGTTCCTGAAAACATCTGAAACATTCTGGAATTCAAACACAAACTAAGACTTAGCACAAATTAGACTCCAGAATGAAAGATTTCAGATCAACTATTACAGTATGCCGAAATTATTGTTGTTGTTCTGGTTTATAAAAATAATTGTGGCTAAATGTGGTAATCTGCAGCATTTTCACCCTCCATCATATTTGAAAAGTCACAGCTGTCAGGCTAAGTCTCTGGTGACCATAAGAAGGGATACATCACTCCCATGTTAAGAAAGGCAGAAAGGAAGATCTGGGGAACTACAGGCCAGTGAGCCTTACCTCTGCGCCTGGGAAGATCATGGAGCAGATCTTTCTGAAACAGATGTTAAGGCACATGTGAGATGAGGAGGTGATCCAAGACAGTCAGGATGGCTTCACCAAGGGCAGATCATGCCTGACCAATGTGGTGGCCTTCCATGATAGAGTGTAGCATTGGTGGACAAAGGAAGGGCAACCGATGATCTCAGAACTTGGAAGGTGGGCCCGTGTGAACCTAATGAGGTTCAACATAGCGAAGTGCAAGGTTTTGTACTTGAGTTGGAGTAATCCCAGATGGGTATAAGGACTGGGAGAAGAATTCCTTGAGTGTAGCCCTGTGGAGAAGGATCTGGGGGTCCTGGTGGATGAAAAGCTTAACATGAACCAGTAGCATGCTCTTGCAGCTTGGAAGGCCAATGGTATCTGGGCTCCATCAGAAGAGGAGTGGCCAGCAGGGAAAGGGAGGTGATTGTCCCTCTCTACTCTGCCCTCATGACGCCCCATCTGGAGTACTGCATCACAGTGAGACCAACACAAGAAAGATGTGAAGCTGTTGGAGTGGGTCTAGAGGAGGCCATGAAGATGATGAGAGGACTAGAGCACCTCTCTTGTAAAGAAAGGTTGAGGGAGCTGGCCTTGTACAGACTGGAGAAGAGAAGGCTCCAGGGAGACCTCATTGTGACCTTTCACTACTTGATGGGAGCTTACAAGCAGGAGGGAGACAAACATTTTATGTGGCCTGATAGTGATGGGACAAGGGAGAATGGCTTCAAACTAAAAGAGGGGAGATTTAGGTTAGTTGTTAGATGGAAATTCTTCACTCAGAGGGTGGTGAGGCCCTGGAACAGACTATTCAGAGAATCTGTGGATGCTCCATCCTGGGAGGCATTCAAGGCCAGAGTGGATGGGGCTCTGAGCAGCCTGATGTGATGGGTAGCAATCCTGCCCACTGCAAAGGGGTTGAAACTAGACGATCTTTAGGGTCCCTTCCAATCTAAAGCACTCTGTGATTCTATGATTACCAGCAATTCTTACAGTAATTAGATAAATGTCTTAGTGAGCTCTGGGGAAAAAACAAAAACAAAAACAAACAAAAAAAACCCATCAGAGATCATAGAGATCATAGCAAGCCCTTTGATTTATGATGCTGATTACTTAAACATGTTGAGAAAAATGCAACAAACATTATGATGAGATCTAGGAAATAAGTGGCAGTAAAAGAGTAAGTAACAATAACTTAGCACAGATGTGTGTAAAAATAAAGAAAGCACAAGAAAGGACATAGTTTATTGAACGGTGAGAAAAATAATTAAGCACAACAATCTGAGTCTAAAAATTTTTTCCAAATATCCTATACCTAAAACATACACTTTTGTCTGATATGTTATTCATCTTTGCTACGTTTTATGAAGATTTTCTGTGAATTTCAAACTAGACCAATATTGCATCTTTAGGACTAACTGAGCATTGCTAAGGACACTATGTCCTTCTAATATATAAGAAGAGTAGTTTCTCCTGTATTTGGAAGATTACGACTGATAGCAGTTTTCCCCTTTCAACATGAAATGATTTTTTTTCACAAATGTTCTTGATATCCATAAAACTAATACCAAATGTAAGAATTCATTACAATTATGAAGTTCCATTTGTCTGATTTCCTCATGGTATTTCTTTAGCAATCATGACACCTGGAAGGGGGAGGAGATGTGCTATAACTGAAGATTCATCCATGCTTAGAATAAATTTTCTATTTTTTAAAAATAATAAATAAATAGCCATTAATTTAATAGACTTGATACACGTGAAAGCATTACAAAGTTTGCTCAGATCTGAAGATGAAGCCACTACTGAAATAGTCACCATCATTCTAGATAGTTTGGGAACTTCATTCCAAATGCAAGATGCGTCCAGGCCTGGGGGCCCCAGTACAAGAAAGACACAAAGGCATTCAAGGCCAGGCTAGATGTGACTCTGGGCAGCCTGGTCTAGTGGTTGGCAACCCTGCACTCAGCAGGGGGGTTGAAACTAGATGATCTTTGAGGTCCTTTTCAACCCAGACCATTCTATGATTCTATGATGATTCTATGAATTTTGTTTTCCATTATACATTTAAGTCAACGCTGAGCTCAAGCAGTTAATGTTATTGTAAACCGGGGATAGCTTGAACTTAGGACATTTAAAATAAGGGCATATGGCTTTTAGAAACATTAGATCCTTTGTTATTCATTCTCTTTAGTATTTTAGTAAAGATTTTAAGCTGACTCTTAGATTTAAGATTTCTTAAAGATATCGGATTGCAGGAACAGTGGAAAGCAAAACAGTTATTGGGTGTTATCCATTAAGAAGAATTCAAATGGCAACTGTTAACAATCCATAACACCAGGGAAGTTGTGGGCTTTTCTCTAAGTCATAAAAGGACCTCAAAGTTACCATAAAGCTTCATTCACTTTCAGTGTGATAGGTTACACATGTGATGGTTTATTTTACAAGCAAAATCTGCATGTAAGCTGTAAAGTGCCTGAATGCTTGGATTACAAAATGGAAAAATAAACAACTTCAATTAAGGGATCAAGTATTCCAGTATTACTGCTGTTAAATCACATGACTTTATTTTCCTAAAAGCATTTCAGTGAAATGTCCTCACAAATTAAGAAATTTAATCTGTTCTGAGAAGATCTATGATATTCCAGTCAGGAAAATATTCTATTCAGTGGATATTCTTCATAAGTCACTCCTAAAGAAATGCCTCACATTTATGTCAATGGAAACTACAACTGATACAATGAGCACAATAACACCATTTGATAGACCAAATTCTCAGCTACAAAACACTATTTTTCAGCACAGTGATGCATTTTCACCACTGATTAACAAGAGTCTACATGCCACGCTCATAATAATCTGCACCAGCGGAGGTGATGCACTGTCACTTTCACCACTGCTGAAATGCACCACCCACCGCCTCACTGTGCTCACATCCACTGCCTGGTCTCCATAAACATTCAGCAAGTGTCAGTGAATGTCAATGGGTGTCATTTTTCCAAATTGAGGAATTCAATCACACACTTTTGCTTGACACACACTTTCATGTCAGATGCCATTTTGTTGTCATCTGTCACACAGAAACAAAATGTAATGGGGTATTCGCAGGAAAGTACAACTTCTACTGCCATACCACCAGCTTTTGATGTTGTGGGCCAACATAATAAAATAGGAGGCATTAGTTTTGGAGCAGCCCCCATAGTCTGTAAAAACAGATAGAAAGCATTTTCTCTGAAATCTTTCCTGAATCATTTATCAACTTAGCATGTTATTTAAAGCTATTGAAATTTTCTACTTAGTTTAATTATGCATTACTTTTCCAAAAGAAATTGTGTTTTTCATAGTTCTGTTCATCTGAAGTTGTATAGTATGCATTGAACATAATCTTGAGAGACTTACTACAAATTAAAATAGTTACATTTTTGAAATCTTTGTAGGTTTTCAGGGAACATGTCAAGTCAGGGACTATAGAGCTAACATTTATTTCAAGATTTTATTGCACTGCACACTGTGAAGTTCAAGATCTTGGTAAAGATGTTATTTTCAACATTAGAAGTGTTTAACTGGTTACACCACAGAATGCTGCTGTCCAGCGGTATTGCAAAGAAGTCTGCTTCCAACCTTTTGGTTTGTAAATCAAACACTAATGCTGAACCCAGATAACTGATGTAACTTACACTAAGCAACATCCACAGTGCTGAAACAATTGGTATCTGTCAGCGATTCATTTAAGTATGAACATTTTCATCAATTATTAACACCGTATTTACTCAGAAAAATTTTTAAGGATCTTTGTGAATATAAAGTTTTAGAATGTTACATTTTTGGAAATGTAAGAGATTATTTTTTATCAATATGTTTTAACAAATTTTGTTGCATAAATTATTTTTTCTCAAAATCCTACTAGGCTGTGTAAATTTATCCTAAATGGCTTTTTTGGGAGTCTGACATTGTAAATGGCTTTATTTTAAATATATTTTTAATCTTATTAAATAATGGAGCATCAATATCAGAAAAAATGAAGAAATTTTATATTCTGCACTAAATTTGGCTATTTAATCAAAGCCACCCACTGCAGGTACACATAAAAATTAAAAACAAAAAATGAGGAAGAATACTTCATGTACAAAATGACCCAAAAATGAAACAGTATTCTTTCCAAGGTAGAATTATGTATATTTTCCTTAATACACAACATTATTAATGATCCAAGTGGTTGGACGCAGATTTTTGCAGCCTATCAACAAACTACCTAATTGCCCAAAATTCCCACCCAAAAAGGTTCACATTGATTTTGAGGAAATAGTGCCACCTACTGAGCCAACGTCTTCCATTTCTGTAGCACCTGAGAACTGTCGTAAATACAGATTCAATCCAGCTTTTTGAACTTTAAAAATCTGCCACTCTTTAATATTTGAGTAATATTCTTTTGTTCCTAACTAAGATTTGTTTCTTTATTATTATTTTTTTTTCTGCTAGGTGCTCTTAAATTAAAGGCTAAACTGCTTGGATACAGGCCATATCTCTTAATGGATTTGTGCAGTCCAACACATGAAACTCAGAGGTTAGTGTGATATTACACATGCTATTGGAATATAAATAATGAACGACACAGCTCCAGGCTCTCAGTTAAGGGAGGGAGTCCCCACTTTCCAGCTGAAGTTTATTGGCAAATATCAACATTTTCACAAATAAGTAAGCTAGAGGATTTGTTACAGTTTAAGTTAAAATAAAATGTATCCTACGCCTAGCATTGATATATAGGTCAATTCAGTGTTTAAGTTGTATTCTTACCAGGCTCCCAGGAGACAACAGATGATCCAAGTAAAACAGAAATACAGAAGGTTTGTCTCAGTTTAGCATATTTTATTGCACAACATTCGCTATATTCCTTGAAGTTATAAAATGATCTGTGTCTTTGCTATAAGTTCAGTTAGGAAACCTATAAATCAATTAAAAATTTCAAAGTAAAGGGAGTGAAAAATAAACATTGCTCTTAGGATGGACGTTTTTATCAAAACAATTCACAGCCAGTTCAGGGCAAGATATGTGATGGCAAAGACAACAGTCAGTTCTTCAGTTATCCCTTCAATTTAGGAGAAAGACAAAGACCCAGTGTGAAAACAGCTGTGGGGTTTGGCATCCTTAAAAATTATTGAGGCACCAGAAATGAGTCAAGGTTACACTCTGATTTACACAGACATCAGGGCTGAAATACTCTCTTTACATTTCAGTGATTGAATTTGGTCTCTGAATTCATCATCATAACTCTTAATAAAATATATATATTTAAACTATTCAGTGAAATCTTTATAAAAAAAATCATAGAGAAAGATATTTAAAGTTCTCATTTGCTATTTTTTTCTCACAGCTCTTTAAGTTTGTGCTAAATGTGCAGTCATTTTCCATTAGCCTTTCTATTTCATTTGCTGGAATGTAAAATGAAAATAATTCTAATGAAGTTCATTTCATTGTGTGAAATCCTGTCATTATTAGTCTGAAGAGCACTTGATCTGTAGTTCTCAATTATAGTTCTGATATTTTGCTAATCCATCTATTTCTTGAGGTGTCAAAATAAGTGTCCAATTAAAACAATGCCTGTGATTAATGACTGTGGTATTTGAGTTATAATTTGCTTCAGTTTTTCTACAGTTAATGATGGATGAGGAAAGCCATTGAGGGAAAACTCCTGTCTTAACCAGGACAGAATGTAAATCAGAATTCAGAACAAAGTAGAATGCTCACTCCATTTTCAAAATTCATTTTCTAAAGGGCAGGAGAAAAAAACCAACACATCTATGCGGAATGAAAAGTTAGAAAAATAATATTGCTTAATTTGGGGCTAATTAACCATTAATTCAAATCCGATCAGTTTATTGCAGTGCCAAATGGAAACTAGTTCTTCTATCATTTGCTTTCATTGGGAAGTCTGGATTTAAGTAGAATACTGGTCTCAGGAGAACAGTTTTGCATTTGCCTGAGTGAAACTCTCAGTAAATTAAACAAGAGTAGTCTCATATTCCAAATTACAGTTTGGCACTTTGAAATTCTTGGTTGAAAACTTATTTAGAGCACAGTATAACAGACTATGTTTTATTTTAGGCAAAGCACTGCTTGGCAAATGTGTCATGTGGCAAATCCAGATATCATTGAAAAACAGATGAATTAGGAGATCTGCTTCAACAGAATGTTTTCCCTTTATTTGAAGAAGGTGAAACAGAATTCAACTCCCTGCTCTAGGACTAACAGACAACCTACAGTCCACATTCATATTTCAGTTGAAGCACATGCTTAAATAAAATAATACAACTAAATCTCCTACGCAAAACTGAGCAACTTACATGCTTTGAATCAAGACCACTCCAGAAATTTAGACTGGTTTTGTAGAAAGATCAGAAAGAAAATGGACCTCTACAGGTTATAGTGAAGCTTTGGAAGAAACATCTGTGCATACTGTTCTTGAAAACTTCTGTCAGTGGTTTTGAAAAATCCTTGTCTGACAATGGAATCAATGAAAAAACATGTAGAGTTTAAAGGTAGCCTGTCATCAAAACATTGAAGTTGTTCCAGGCACACTGATGCACCAATTTGAATAACAAAATCTCTTGCACTCTCCTTCTACATAAAATAATCTGCAGAGAGTTTATGCATTAAAATCACAGATGAATGAGATTTGTGACACAACCAAAATTATATTTGTGGAAAGCAGGAATGGCTTTTTGTATGAGAAAATCTGTAAGAATGCTTTTGTTCAGATGGAATGTGGTAACTTTCTGTCTGACCTACCCTGTGTTTTGGAGACAATATATTGCCTTTTAGGGAAGAGGGTTTAAACAGAATAGATCTCTCAGTTCTCTAACTGCTGTGATAATACTATTTTATCAGTATTTCAACACAGTAAATAAAACACATGCACATATACATGCTTATATGTATTAAAACCAGATTTTTTTTTTTACGTTTCTCCCTAGAGCCTAAGCTGCAACATTAATTCAAATAGCAGATTTTGTGATAGAAATAGAATTCACAGAATATAAAAAGATTACGAACGGGATAATATGCTTTTAAAAAGTAGCGATAGAACTTGAAGGTGTAAATATCAAGTGTAGGGACGGACAGATTTCAGGTCTTCTGAGTCAGGATGTAAGAACAATGATTATCTGTTCAGTGCACAGAGACCTATGATTCAAAATTCTCTCAGGACCATGAGAAATGATGCCACTTACTAATTTCAGAAGAAAGAAGATATATTTTTCTTTCTTCTCTAGAATATGTAGATTGCTAAGTGTGTTATAAAAAATATTCTCATCAAAAATCCTTCCTATCCATGCTTTTCTTCCTGTCGTTGGATATCTTTCCACCAGTTTGGATGTCTATCATATGGACAGAACATCACCAGAATACTTCTCTTTATTATAGAGGTAATATTCTGTAGTAGCTCTTAGAAGATATAATAGGAAAAAAGAAAGTATTATAAAGATTTCTTTCACAGCGTGGAATGGAACGGAACAGAACGGAGTAGGATGTACTAGGTTGGGAATAGAAAACTGATCCTGCTTTCCATAATTAATATCTAAGATAGTCAATAACACTGTTAAAATGAGAATGTCAAAATCAGAATTTTAAAAAAAGAAAATCTAGAAAGATATGTCTGAGTGAAAAATAGAAGATGAAATGATAAATATGAGTCTTATGTATGCTAGTATGAGCACTGTCTACTTTGTGCTCCTGTAAGACTCTCAGTTGATACTGGAAACAAGAGTCTATTACATGCCCAGCTAAACCAGGTTTTATTACAGACATTACAAAGAAAGATCAGTGTCAACGGTTTACAGGCTGGTTCAGCCCAGTTCTGTGACTAATGGGGCGGGGGACCCACGGACCCATGACCTGGGAAAGGGAAAAGGGAGAAAGGGTAGGGAGATAGGCCTAAAAACAAAACAGCAGCAACAATCTGAGGAGAAACAAACAAACTAATTTACTAAATAAGATATCAGAAACCGTAAAACCATGTCTGTCATAAAACCATGTCAGTCAGGAAGTGTTTAAGGAGTGCAGACTGTAGTAGCAACAAGAACAAAAAAGTTCATCATAAGCAGTCATTCCCCTTCGAAATAGATTGCCCTGTTGTCATTTTTCAAATGTCATTGGCCTAATAAAGGAACAGTACCTTACGGATTTCTACAGCTCATTCCTAGATGTGCATTTCTGTGAAGTTCTAATTATTTTGGTATAATGTAGCATGGTTATAGCTTATGAAAGTTTTCATTCTTATAAAATCCTTATAAAGCTATAACAATAGACAAAATTTTTAAAGCTGCAGGGTTTTATCAGAGTGTAATTAGACTCTTCTAATTCAAGCTTTTTCCCAGCTCTGGTTGTGAATAACAGTGTGGGTAGGCTGTTAAAAGGCAGTACTTTATTATTCCTTGATCATGAAGGACCTGAAAAATAACGGTCTTGATCTAGAATAAAATTTCTTAGGTTAAGTTAGGTCAATAATACTGGTTAAGGTACATTGTAAAGGTTTTGCATTTCCACTGTGATTACCGGACTATGAATTCTAATGGACATATTTGCATGTCTTTTCTCAGCTTCAATTTATACAATTATTGTTTTGTATAAACAATAGTTTAGTCTAATTTATTTATTTATTTTAATCCCAGAAAAAAGTAAGTCAAAAGGAGCATTAAAACAGTCATTGAAAACTGTCTGAAAAATCTTAGGAAAAGAAAAACGCAATAAAAATAAGAAATTGAATGTAACCATTATTTAATGTTCTTTGCCACAGCTGTACACAGTGCATTTGCTGCTCCACTTCTTGTAAATGACCAGAGTACAATAAATAATTATTCCTCATAATTCTATAGAAGTCATAATTAGCCATACTGTGGCAATTTAATCAAACACCAATATTTTTCAAGGCATGAAATGGGTTGCACTTTTCAGTACAACAGCAAAAAGGAAATTAAATAGGACAGAAATTTCTTCTATTCTGCTGTACGCTCTTAACTCCCACTCACAAGTAGTGCTGCTTGATGCCAGAGAAGCACTCAGTTTGTGGCATATGGCATGTTCCAGCTCCTACTGAAGTCTACTGAGTTAGATCATGTTCTTAAAATGGGTTCTGAACAGGCTGCATAGAGCACAGATCAGCTCTTTATGAAAAAGTTTCATTGTAGTCTGACACTTCTGAGTTAATACTTCTCCCCCCGTCTCCTCTCTGTGGGTCCAATAGCCAGCTGACCATCTGTCTATAAAGGAGAAAGCTTTGATATGCATGAACAGTTCAGCTTTTACTCAGCTTGGAGGCATGCTGGACATTAGTGTGAAATACTCTTAGAAAATCTACCATGACCATTTTATGAATGGAGTCCATTGTAAATTTATACTTTGAAATAGTATTTATGGACAACATGTAATGACTAAAAAGGGAGTCAATCAGAGCAGGTATCTTGGAAAGGCTTTCTGGTTCATGAATGGTGACCTCCAAACTGAGCCAAATTTTATTTTTCACTTCAGAAAATGATTTCTTAATTTGAAGCAATTTGTTCTCTTCCACAGTGCTGATGGAATAAAGTAAGCAATTGAACAAAAAAATAATAACCAAAAAACAAGTGAATATGCACTAAAAAAATACACACTCATGAGTGAAAATATGTACACATTAACAAATATGCAATAAAAAATAACAAAAGAAACAGAAAAGCATTCTTTGTTCACTTTTATAACAACAACAGTTCATTCTCTGTTATCATTCTCTAGGAAGTTTAAAGAACTATGTTTATTCTGACCTTTGCATGGCAGTGAAATGCAAAAGACTTTACTTGGTCCCAGCAGTGAAAAAGAATCTGGGAATGAAGATCTTAATTCCCAGAATGAATGATTCTTCTTCATTGTTCAGATGGAAATCTGCTGACTCTCTAGCCCCATTTGTGGCTAGGTTTCCCTTTGGCTTTCTAGGGTTATTAACCTCAGCCATTATAAATAAATAAATAAATAAATAAATAAATAAATAAATGGTAGAAACAAACCTGATTGAGCGTGGTATCTTGAGGCTTTTTTAATTCCTTAGTTACTCGTGTTTTGCCTTCCTTAGTTGTCTGATCTGACTTCTTTACTCTTTTCTTTAGAGTTTTTCCAGCTAAACTTCAGTCCACATTTTCCTCTCTGAACTTCTCTCTCCTTCATCTCTGAACCTTTTTATACTTTTCTTCAACTTCCTTTCCATTTCTTCCCAGCTGGCAAAATAATTTCCTACCTTCTCTTAGCTACTACACACCAAACTACCAAGTAATCATGTAGTTGCCTGTCCTCCACATAGTCTTTCTGCATTGGTATTTTACCTACTTCTTTTGCTATATATGTTTTGTTTTAGAACTGACCGCTTATAGACACGCAGTAGCTAGAAAAGATGATTGGGAGAATGAGAAGAATTAGTTTTATTAGATTTGCGTTACAGGATGTTTTGTTTTACAAATTCTTTGATCTAAGTCTTTGTCTACAGATTACAGTGCATGGTGCAAGAAGTGAATGAAGCATCTCCAAGTTAAGTACCTTCATTTTCACTCGTTCTCAGAGAATAATATTTTTCCCAAACTGTTTCACTTTGCTGCTTCTATGATAACACATCCATTCTGATACCTAGAAAAGAGTAGCTTCTACAGCAGGAATGAAGGAATCACAGAACCATGCTCCATGTGGCATCTGTAGGACACAATGAAGGAAAGAAAACTGCATTTGTGTTCCTGTTTGCTCCAAATCTCATCTGTTGTTACATTAACTCCAGAAACTGTTCTCATACTCCAGGTTATTTGAGTATAGAATAGACATCACTTTTAAATCAGTGTAAGTAAACATTTCCAGTATTTTCTCTAGTTAAGTATTTTTACAACACGCCAGACTTACTTAACTCTTCCTGCATCGTAAAATTTTACATTCCTTAAGCTATAATATTGCTTTCATATTCTTAGCTTCTCCCTCAGCTGTGCATATTGCATTACCTTGATAGCCTGTCATATTTCATTATATAGAGAGACTTAGGCTGTCTTTCTGAAGACGTTCTCTCAATTATCTTCAAATTTTATAGTGAAAATTATTCCCCAAATAAACCTAAACTATTAGGAAATATTTTTTCAAATATGTGGGAAAAAAAAAAAACAAAACCCACACTCATTTTTTACTTTGCCTTTAATGTTCAGCAAATAATATTTTGATAAACAGTCAACTAAAGAAGCAAGGAGAATTGTTTCATTTGTAGAAGGGTACTTTGTTCTCTTGGTGGAGAGATGGAAGGAATTCATAACACTTGAGGCTAACAACAAAGAAGTCTGAATACTGCATCTACTTGAATCATTTATTTCTACCACCAACCATGTGTTACAAACAAGTCATGAAGGATCAGTGCCTGTCTCAGAATGAATGTGTGTCTCAGTATACTCTGGAATGAGATTCTGGAAAGTCTTCAGGATCTGGCAATAGGGTAATTAGAGGTGCTAATTAGTAAATTAAATAAATGGCTTAACTCTGCCATAGTTCCAAAGAAAACAGTGAAGTTAAATCAGAACTGAATTCAAAGTTTTCCCTCAAAACACAGACAAAATTTGATTGAAACATCGGTACTAACCAGCTGTTTTTCTGACTGACTTTAGTCTAGGCCTTCATTAAGTGTTAACCCTTCATTGTATTAGAAACAAAACCAAGCCAAACAAAACATAAGAAAATCACAACAATTTTACAGAATGTACAAATAACGTATTTATGACCAGTGTTTTCTGTTCATATATACATATAGTTTATTTCGTTTTTGTTTTTAGTAGACCCAAACATAGAAATAGTAAATTCTTCAGGTAAGATTCTTAAAATTATCAGTCATCACAATTTTTTGAAAATTATAATGAGTGTTCTGTGATTTCCACAGCTCACAAGCCAGTCATATCTTAAACTTGAAACTGATCTATGCTTAAACACATAACAGTTCTTGATAAGACAACCTGTGATCCAAAAGCTGTTCAACTGTGGGAAAATATGGTTAAAGGCCCGAGTGCTACTTTCCTATCAGATTGTCTCTGCCTTCTATCAGTATTAGGTGCAGCAGGGAAACAAGGTTGGTTAAACTAGAACAGTCTCTCTTGTAACTTTTCCAAAAGTCTTTGTTTGAAAAGAAAAATATTTTATTCTGACATTTCTAAAGTCATTAAATCCAGGAAATCAATACCAAAAATGCAAATGATTATACTTTTTTTTTTCCACTAATGAGTGGATTAACTTTCTCCTCCTTCATTGCAGTAGAATAGTATTTTTCATCCCCACTGAGATATTGGCAGCACTTGCAATTTCAATCACTCCTTCTAATCAACAGGAATTTAATTTGATGCCTCAATTACCCACCGCCTTATTCTATTGGAAATGTTTGTTCATTCCTTGATTGCTGTAAGTGATGAGACCACACAAAAAATGAAATCAGGCTAAGGGCACAGAAAGGGAAAAAAAGAAAATGTAACCCTATCCCTTATGGTTACTGTGTGTCTTAGGCTGAGCAGGGCATAATGCGGCTCTATTTCATAAATTAATCCAACGTGAAATTGGCAAAATCTATTATTCTGAATGTGAAAACAGTGGTGACAGTAATCTGTTGTGTGTTCTTTGGATTTTTAGCTGAATCTCAGATCTTCTCAGCAGATTCCCAATACTTTCTGCTTTCAGTGAGCCTGAAAACAGCTTCTGAGAATTTAGTTTACAGATGTGTTCATTTATCAGCTTAGCCACCAGCACATAAAGTTTTAAAATGCTGCAGAATTATGGCATCACTAAGGTTTCCCTTCCCACCCCCTGAAAAAGTAATTCTTAAACAAGTAGCAACTTACATTTGCAACATAAACTGTTAACTAACAATAAGGCTAAAATCTCATCTTATTAAATGCTGATTAGACAAGCCTTGAGAATATACTGTCCAGTCTGACATTTTTTTCTTCTTTCTGAATGAAGTAGAAATTTTTTACATTTGTAGTAATGTACAGTGGACCTTAGATGTTCTTGATTTTCCAGAAAACAAAGTTTATTCACTTTTTCATAAAACATATTGCAGCGCTGCTTAAAAAACTGAGTGGTTTACTGGGGTATTCCTGTATCACAGTTAAAGTCACACAGAAAATACATCACATAAGTGATTAATCCTTAAGGGGACTTCAAGTCATTTTTTTACATTTATGTCATATGCACTGAGCTTAAGCCACTTTGAGCTCTAAGTTAATGAAGGCCAGACTTCCACATCTAATATATCTAGCAAAACACTTCTTGGTCACCTGTAATAGTATGGCTAAAACTTGATAAACTTGCAATCACAAATGTAAATAATTTTTTTCCTTGCATTCATTATATCATAATTCCCTCCACTTCAATTACTAGGGAAAAAAAAAGTTCCAAAACTCTCAATAGCAGGAGAGTTTGTTATTTCTGAACATTTTAAACCAACTAAAAGTCTAAACAAGCGTAGGTGAGTTATTTTCAGGTAAAGCTCCAAAAACCCTTTCTTCTCCTGTTGGTTACCAGGGCCATGTACATTCATTTGCACTCTTCTTCCCCTTCTCTACCTGCTGTGATCCATCTGCACAGAAAATGTAACTTACTGTCAACAGGTAAACACAGCTGGCTCTATGGCAGGTCTGAACACTGAGAGTTACTTAACTTTTAAAAAGTTTTGTTTCTGACAATATCATACAGTGTTTTTCAGGTCACAGAAGGAATCTGGTAAGGTTTATGGCTAGGTGTGGGGAGAAGTCCTTTGATGTGATCAACAGCAGACACACTTGAGCTAATAATTCAAAATGCAGATTTTAAAATGTTGTAGCGGGTCAAGAATGTGTGTCAAAATATACCAAAGGCAAGCTTTCATCTTACCACTTACCATGTGATGACACCTCATCTTTCCAACTCCCAAAAGCCTTTCAGACATTTAATTTTCCTTTGCAACGAATGGAGATAAACTTTTACAGGGGTCTACAAAATCTAAGAGAATTGTAGAGGTGTCTCAAGATAGTAACAGTATTTCGTATTATGGCCTTAAAAGCAGACAGAATTATGTAGATATCGCTTAGATGTCTGAATGAGATCCTCAAATACAAATGAAAACTTAAAAAAAAATATTTGAAAACAAGGGTTAACTCTTTAATTGTTATGAAATTTGATTATATTTTGCCATATATATGAGGTTTGGGTCTTCTAACATTGCTTGACATGGTTATACAAAGCAAGGGAAGAATTTAATCTATTTGTGTTTAAAAATCTTAGTGATTCTGGTTTCCATTTCACTAAATTCTGCTCTTCTTCTTGACCATCTGACATTTTACTTCACACTTTTGGGAAGGGGTCATCCATGTACTTGCTTAATTTCATTAGATCACTGCAGTCTTGAATTTTGTGTCTAAGCAATTCTGTCCCCCTGGGGTCAAGATTCACTTTGATAAATGGACTGTGCATACCAAGCAAGAAATTATCAGCTGGTTAATTGTCATTTGCATGTGAAATTTTCTAAAACATCCTGTTAAATTGAAGGTCCTTAAGATTTGAGAGTTAACGATAGTTTAATTTTAAATGGATATGTAAATATGAATGAATACACAGTGGCTCCTCGGCTCCTCTAAGGCTGAAGAGAGACTATGTGTCCTTGTAAAGAAATCTCTCTCCAGCTTTTTTATAAGCCCCCTTTAAGTACCAAAGTACTCTCCAGGCTTCTGTTCATCTTCATGGCATTTCTGTGGGCCCACTCTAACATGTGCTGATTTTGTCATGCCTGGCACAGGCTTCTGCCACTCTGCTTATCTACTCTTCCTTTATCTGTTCTAATATTAACATATACATTTTATTTTCATAATAATAATAATGGACAAGACAATATTACTTAAGTGTACTTTATTCCAAGCTGTCTGTTGCTTCCAGACAATTAAAACTGAAAATCTACATAAATTTAGTAGAAAAACATTGAAATTTCTATCTGGAAAGCTACAGATATACATTACAGGAAATAGAGAAGATGAGTTTTTACAGTTCTTTTAGGTCCCTAGTGAACATAAAGATCCTAGAGACCTTTTAGATCTCAAGAAAATATGGAGGAATGATAAAAAAAGTAGATTGTATCTAAACAGATCTCAATATACTGTTTTAGAAATTCACTTTGACATCATGCAACCTTAAAATTTCTCTCAAGTAGGATTTCTACATCTTACACCACAATTCAGAAGACAAAGATTTTCCAAAAAGAATTTATTTAAAATGAAATTGATAAGACTTATTTACTTCCTTCCTGCATTAAGGAAAAAAGTATCAGTGTACTGTATTAAGGGATTTAGAAACGGCTTTCAAATTTATTTTAAAATGTCATAGAAAATAACATCTAGAGGAGGTAATGGTTGAAGAGAAATTTGAATATATTTCTAAGCCAATATCTAAGCATAAAATATTACTTCAGAATATTCTCATATAGACCTACCCGTCTACAAAGACAGGTACTCCTATAGAAGTCTGTATATTTAGCCACTTATGCTATAAAACACTTATTTTAAAATATACACAAGTCTCTATTTGACAGTTAACTGCAAGCTGTATTATATCAGCATAGAGCATGAGGTCAGTCAGAAATCTCCAATATTTTGTTAGCTGAGAAAATCATTCTCCAAGTTCTCTGCAGCTTTTAACAATTGAGAGAAAAATCTAGCAGACTATCTGCAAGACTGCAGATACAGTCTATGTGAAGATATCATGATCTTGAATAGATTCCTATTTCCGTCTCTTTCAGAAGCTCTTTGTTATCCTTAGTACTAGCTCTCTGACTGCCAGAACATTTCAGCAGCAATACTAGAAATTCTTTTGAAGCTGTTAATTGGATATAGCAATTTATCTGGATCCTTGTCCTTCCCTAGCAATTTTCCATGATTCCTGGCTCAGTTTCCGTCTGAAGACTTAACTTTATTTGTAGGTGTTATCATTTTTGCCTTTGCTGCTTGATTTGAAAACAAAAACAAAAAAACAACACAGTAATTTAAAGCTATCATAATAGTAATAAGCAAAGATATAGAAACTTGTTTGACTTAGCAGAAGCAGCAAGCTGCTATAAAAATCTGTCTTCTCTTTCTGAAATGACATAAGGCTTTATAAATATGAAGATAAATATTTGTCCCTCCTGCTGAAAATACTGCAACAGTAGGCTTATCGAGTTCACCAGAACACTGTAAACAGTGATAGGTGAAAAACTTGCTCAGTCATCAGCTGGGACCCACTCTGTCCTTATCCAAAGCTCTAGAAGAGTAGCTGTGAGCCTCCACTTACACCAAAAAACATGAGCTTGTGTTATTTGCAAAGAAGAGCCCTAATCACAAAAACACTCTAAGTTCAATATCCTACTCATAGGCAACTCTGTTCAGCAAAATGAACAGTTCACTGAACTCTGTTCAGTGCCATAAACTAACATGAAGACAGTGACATTGAACCGTCTCACAGAAAGCTGAAGGTCAGAGAAAAGAAGCTGGGCATGCAGCAGATGTCAGAGCTGAGAGCTGGGCACATCACATCTACTGTATATTAATTAAATTAATGGCAATTCCCCAAATGAGGAGAGGAGGACAGTGCAGGGGACACAAGCATGGCAGCTTGTATCTGTGAAGAAGGCAAATAAGCATTTCATCTCAAGCAGGAGAGCAAAGGAAATTTGAGGATGTATAATTTCCTTTCAGTTCTTACTACAGTGCTGCCTTAGAGAAGGGTTTGCTCCTCACTCTTTAACTGCACAACTATTTTCAGCCTGTTTGCATCACTTATCTCTGGGATGGCTTGAACAAGCAAATGTAATGAGATGGATGAGAATGACAGGGCAACTGAAAGCCTTCGAGCTTTGAAGTGATTTCCTCATAGTAGCTGAAGAAGGTAATGCTTGTCAAGAGAGTTTATATATATATTGCTTTTTCTCTGGCTAATTCTTGTTACAAAACAGAGCAGGGGAAAGAAGGTGAAATGTCTTACTCAGCAGTCTGTTGAGTCCTTGTTGAGTGCTCCTTTTTATCACAGAGCATCTATGTACTCCCGACTAGCCAGACATTACTGGACTGAACTGCTTTCACATTTATACAAAATGTAAGGTATCTTTATGCCAACTACCCATGGACCTATGTCCAGATCTCACTAACGGATCTTCAATAAATTCTGCTTTTTGCAGCTGTTTTCCTTCCCTTGAATACACCCTCTGTTACCCAGCTGCTTAACACTGCTGTTGATCACAAAGGACATTTGAATCAGGCTTTGGTGTACAGCAAGCAACTTACATTCAGAAGCACATTTTATATATTCATCCTTATTTCCTCATGATGAATGCATTGTTACTATGACCCCATCAGAAAATCCAGAGTGAAAAGTGTGGACATACTATGGAGATCAGCAGCTTAAATGGATTTAATAGCCTGTGTTTGGGAGAAAACAAGGTCATTCTGGTAGGAAAAAAAAATAGATACAAAGAGCAGCTAACACTTTCCAAGCCTGGGTGGCCTTCCATTGGAAGATTTTTCATGGACAGATGATTTTGCCTGCAATTTCTCATGGTGTTAACAGCAGATGTGAATACTCAACACTTTGTACTAATGTGTAATGTGGTAGGAGCTTGTATTCCATACAAGGGTTTAGCTGTTGTATGCACATTAGAACGTGCAGTCTCTGCTTGGGGTGTGGTAGAAAGCCCTACAAACTCCTTTGAAGGTTGGTAACTGATACAAGGGTACATGGGTGGCTTGACCAGTTTTCCAGTACAGCATATTAATTACATCTTGTTGAGAAGCAGGACACTTATCTAAGGCTGTATCTGTACTGTAGGCTGTATCTCAGGAGACTGATTCTTGGACCAACTTCATTTGTTTAAATTTGCTTTGCATTTCTCTGCCCTGTGGAAGTACAGTTTGGGTATATCTGAAAAAGCTGGTAGCTGCTGCTATTAAACTTCCTCAGTTTGGAGATAATTATGTCACTTTGCCATCCACAGAAATTGGAGATGAAGTTTTTCCCTCATCAAATAGCAAAGACTCCATTGTTTTTGGCACTCCTTCAGCAGCAGCGGCTCTCCAGTTCGCTCCAGCCCTCCCACTCCCCATAGATCTCCACGGGCTGGCTGTAGCCAGGCATGCCAGCCAGCTGCTGCCGCTGCAGAAAGAAACAAGGAAAGTGCTGCCCCTCAGTTATTCATCCAGAGAGAGCACACTGAACTTTTCAGCTGATATAAACAGAATAATTTCTATAAGGACTGAAGAGCCTTAAAAAATTCATACATTATTATATGTCTGAAAGTGCAAGAACCAAGAGGAAAGAGAAGTTATATGCAGGCTGCCATTCCAGCTCAGAGAAGCTATGCAAAAACCAAGCACGAGTCACCCATTCTGACAGTTTGGATTAAATTGTTATGCCAGGGGACTCTGAATAATCTTCAATAGTTTTAATTCCTTCTCTTTCTTTCCATTTTCCATTTGTTTTTCCTGGAATACCAGTAGGAGCTGAGAAATAGCACTCCTTAGTGCTATTTGATAGACCTTACAGCAGAACAGCCTTTCAGTTTTCAGTCTTGCAAGTCAGACAGGGGAAGATGCTTCGCATTGCTTTCACAATTAATACCATATAGGGCTGGCTGTTACACAGTGCAAAATGCTTGGGCTAGTACAATATTTGGCATTTTTCTTTTGCACCAGAACTGAATGTATAAACCACTGTTAACATCAAAAGCCAGAAATGAGTTCACAAAACCAAACTAGATGTTTACTTCTCTCTCATGTGTATGTTGTCACACATGGTGTATGAAAATTCCTGTCTGCAAGATATTTTTTTCCATTGCTACATTCAGTTTCCCAGTGGAAATTAAGGTTTGTGATTATAGTACAGCTTGCGTAGCATGGTACAGTACTAACTTCTAAAACATTGCAAAGTCCAAGATCAGGCAAACATGGCAAATTTAAAGCAGCTTGTTAAACCAGACTGTAAACTGGAACTAAGCTGATATTTAGCCCAAACAATACCTAAATAAATCACTATGGAGGTGTAACAAATTTTATGTGTACTTCTGAGACAAAAGCTGGCCCAATTTACTGTTCTAATTGCTTCTGTCTTAATGTTTTCTTTAGATTCTAGCACTTTGTTATTGTTCAGAGTACTGTGCATCATAAGACCAGTTTTATTTCTTCATTCCTTCTGTAACTGCTTATTTATGTAATTACCTCTGACTCTCCTCAGACTAAAGGCAGTCAGAAGAACTTCCCATCACTGTCAGGTGAAGCACTTTATAAATAATGTGGTAAGTTCTGGAACTTCTATAAAGGAGTAACTAATAATACTATAAAAGCTTGAGCACAAATTTTACAAGATACACTCGTCTTTTAGCATACTCTAGACCTTGGCCAGAAAAGAAGCAGATTTGTGTCAAGAGTTGGCAGTTGCTTTACAAGCACCCGTCAGCATATCTAAGTTTAAGGTACTTCTAACTCAGTTCCTATTGCAGGGATAGCTACCTTGGTTTCAGATTTCTAGAGTTCACACCTCATGTTCACCATCAGAAGAGAAAGTGGGATCAATGTTTATAAATTCCTTGCTGAGAGAAGGGTGTGTGTGCAGGGAAAACAAGAGAAAACAGTGCCAGATTCATTATCATCACAAGGTTAACATTATGACTGTTTTAACTGGGGACATTTGTTGATAATATGAAAAAAACAATTTTCTTATTTATTTCATTTCTCTTTTACAGTCTTTTCCCCTGATAGCTGGGAAAGGAGGAAAAAATTTCACTGACCAACTGTAAACTAATTTTGTTCAAAACTAATCTTGTTTCTAGCTGATGTTGGAATGCTTAGGGTGATAAAAAATTACTTTGCTGTTTGAGCCTTACAAAATCATGCACGCTGTTCCCAGTTGTCATTGGTCACTGAAACCCTGCAGCATAATTCACAAAATACATGTTAGTGATGCATCAAAAAATCTTCACTATCCTAACTTCTACAGTAATAAATAGAACACACAATTAGATTACAGAGCAGAAAATATTTTCTATGTATTTTGAACATACTTTTTTTTTTTTTCCCAGAGAAAAACTACCTTGACTTTTTTTCTAAAACACTCAGAATTTTTGTTCAACTATGCTTGATATTTTTTCTTCTCTGAGCATAAGGGGAAGTTTGTAAGACAGGTTTATTGACTGTCTGGAATACTTTATATTCCAGTTTCTCTTGCCACCTATACAAGCAATCACATGAGTTTTCAGCATAGTTCCAATGCCTGCATCCAGACCAATGTCTGCTTTTTTATTTCAGAGTGTCTAGGCTCTGGCTGAGAGGATTCAGAGCTCCGCTGAGCATTCACTGCTTCCATACAAAGCACATACAAAACACATGCTTCTCACATCTGCCAAGAAAAAGAGCAATTCCTAGCTCTGGCATGCTACTTTTTGCTACTCTCCTAAAGCATGAAGGGATGTCCTACCAGCTTTTCTCATCTGTCCACCACGTTAGTTTTCTTCATGTCTCATCATTGGAGTGTAGTTCAGAGGACTTGCTGTGCCAGTAACTAGGCATAGTATCAGAAGAATTCATTTTTATTGCATTATGTCTCCTATTTACATTGAAAACCTGGAGAATGGGACAGGAACACTGTTTTACCTGATTCACAGCTGGCACCGTATCTGGATAACATCAGTACACAGCAGTGCAGCTACATTTCAGAGGAAAGAGATTTTGATTAGGTAGAGGAGTGCCAGGAGAAGCACTGTGTGTTTCAACAAAGACAGATCTGAGGCTCTGTGTTGAGGACAGAGTAAGTCTGAACATTAATACAGGTAGGGAAATCACAGTTGATTGACAAGCTAAATATGTTAGCAGTGAGTCCTTGCAGTATGTAGTCTTACTGCACATGGGGCTATTTCATGAAGAGCATAGCCAGTAGGTCAGGGGAAGTGCTTATTTTCTTTGACTTGGTCTTTCTGAGACCAGCTCTGGAACACTGCATCTGATTTCACACACACACACCCCTTCCCCAGTGCAAAAATCTAGTGGAGGGTGGCTAAGATAGTTGAGGAGCAGAAGGAGTATATAAGAGGCTGTGGAAACTGAATTTGTTTGATCTGTGAAAGGGAACACTAGTGGATGGTGTCAGGGACTCTACAGGTCTAATCTATGCACCTGAAGGAAGAATAGAAGATAGAGTGAAATTCTGCTCAGCAAGCTACAGCACCACAATGTGAGGTGAAGGTCACAATCTGCAGTAGAGGAAATTCTGACTGTAGTAAATTTCTTCCTTCTATTCACTAAGAAGTCTTAGCTGTTGGATCAAATTGCCCAGTGGCCGTGTGGAAGCTCTGTCCTCAGATACTTTCAAAACACCTGGTGAAATCCTGAGTTCTTTGATCTAGACTTGAAGTTAGTAGGAGGCTGGATTGAAGATTTCCATTGTCCTTTCCCACCCAAAGATTTTGTTTCTGTGATATAATAATTGCTTAATGGAAAAAAAAAATAAAGATCTTGAGAGAATAGTATGACAAATAGTAATCATAGCAATAGCAGTCAGTAAGAGATAAAATGTGAGTAGAATGTATCCTTGTTTTTCTGGTAAATCAAAATATCATTGGTACACATTATTATATCTTCTTGATGCATTCTGGATTAAATGACTCTCAGATTCAGGTACCAAGTGTATTTTTTTCCCTTGATTACACCAATGAGGACTGCAATGATCTTAGAGTTGCACTCCATTCTAATGAAGACATCTTCAATGTCTTCTGATCTTTCCCATGACAAATTTGTATCTTTTGTTATTTTACTATTGGTCTGGAGTTTGATAGCGTTGTTATACAAACTTCACTCTGGCAATTCTTTACTTCTACGACTGTTATAATGATACGTATCTTGTTCACATCAGAGCTCTGATGCAGCTTATACTTTTATAATTTCTAACTTTTCTTTCTTTGAGATACAAAAGAAAATTCTTATCAGCTCGGTGGAATCAGATTGGAGTACAGACTAAAATTCCTTTATTTTGTGTCAAATATGTGTTTTTTCCCTTATTCTTTGTTATATTTGGAAGCAAGGAGAATTCCCTTACAGTATGCCAACATGTTGGCAGATACTGAGCTAATGAAGTGAAGTGCTTCTAAACAATGTCAGGATGAAGAATGCCAGTCTAAGCTTTCCACTATCTCCCTCACCACTAAACAGAAAACAAAAGTGCTTTGTAAATGGCTGAAAGTGGGGGGTTAGACTGTTTTTTTGTGTGAAAAAAATAAAGTGGAAATGACTGTAAGACAGCTCTCCTAGAATCACAGAGTAAAGCCGATATGTGCAGAGCAGAATAAAAGACGCCTGGCCATAGCCTACTAGTCTGACAGTCCATAGCTGCTGCAATAGTTTCAGTTTTCTTTTAGGTTATGAGCTAAAAGATTGTTAGAGCCATTCCAGACTACACAGAGGGAAACAAATTTTGTGTGTGTTGTACCATTGTGAAGAGGAATGCTGAGCCATCCTTCCCAGTATGTAAGTTGTATGCACAAGTACAGAATGACTTTATGACAGCATCAGTATGTGTATTTTGCTAAACTTAGTTTTTAAAATTTTTGATCCACTCACAGGAGACAATGACAAATTCACACTCAAGAGAAATGGTGAATTATATTGCTGTTTTTATAACTGTCATAATTTATTTGATATCATCCCCAGTCAGGCTTTTTTTGGATGAAATTACATTTTTCTATACTCTTTAGGCTGATCAAGTAGTTAGAAAGGCGGATAAGTTAAAAAAAAACTCTTTCCCAAATATGTACATGTGAAAAAATATGAAAAAACAAACATATACTAGAGGAGATATGATTGAAGGAGTTTTTGGTTCTCCTATCATTGCTGGAATATCAAGTTTTAATATAGCTTGCATATATTTATTCTTACAAAAGGACTCAGAATTAGAACTGCGAGCCTCAGTAGTAGAAAGAAAAATGTAAGCAAAAGCTAAAGTAAATAGCTTGCTTTCTTTTTTTGATAAAATTTGTTTACTTGCCATCTGACATGGTGACAAACACTTCCCAGTTCTCTGACACTTCACAAAGAAAGTGAGCATGTGCAATGGTGACTATTAAAGCTAGACTAAGTATCTGAACCTAATTCAGTGTCTCTGTAAAAGAACTGTAGAATTTTATCAGTAAATGGATATAATTCATATATAAATTGTTATGATTTCAATGTATGTGACTTTTTCCAACATTTCAGAACTATTCTAAAAGTATTTTAGAGTTTTTTTGGACCAAATAAATGTTCATTATTTTTGATATGATTAAAACATCAAAAATAAGGGGGGGATTCTGCTGTCCGAAAACAGATCATATAGACCTCTGTGATAGACGTTGAAGTTGGAACGGGCAATGTCCAGTTTGCAGTCACTGAAAAGAAACACAACTAATATCCTGATTCAAAGGTGGGGAGTCAGAGGTTATCCTACGTTGTTCCCCAGAGAAACCTGTTTCTCTTCACTACCAATAAAGGGAGTACAATGTGGATATATATTCTGCTGAAAATGCAAATCAATTAGTAAGAATTACATTTGACTGCAAATATCTTCAGTTAATTTGCATTTGGACTTTTGAGTATATTTATTTTGTTTATTATTCAAAAATCTGTGTAGGACTTCCAAAACATACTGGCCATTTTAGATATCTGTGCTCAAGCCTCCCACTCATGACATTGACTGTCTGCAACAGAAAGCTCAAAAGATGTAGCAAGACTTCCACACAGACATAAGCATAGCTCTTGCCTTCCACTTCTCTTCCTCTGTACATGTAGCAATTTCTCATCCATTATCCTTCACCTTACTCTTCTAATCTGAACTGATTGTTCATTTGCTTCCCTACTCTTTTTTGTTCTACCTGATCTTTGATTCACCACTTAAATGTCTTTTTAATCTCTTTTAGTGGAAAAATAAAACTTTGATGTTATTATCCTATGGTGTTATTATGGAGTTACATCCTCTAACTCCATTCTATAGTCTCTCAGGTAAAACATCTGTTTTTAGCTTCCCAGAGATCACTTCCATATCTTTCTTAAATATTCCTATGCAAACTTTCTCAAAATCACAGACTAGTTGAAATTGGAGGACCACTCTGAAGGTCATCTGTTCCAACCCCTATTCAAGCAGGACTCATGGCCCAGGACCATGCCAAGATTACTTTTGAGCATCTCTGAGGATAGAGACTCCACAACATCTCAGGAGTCTTTCAAGTGATATTGTATCCTCCTCTTCAGTGTTCCCCCAGTGCCTTATCTCTGTTTTTCTTGAAAGTTTGTCCTCATAGATGGTGGGAATCTAACCTTTCTTGGCAAATTTCTCCATTTAATTTTTCTCTACGTGCCTCAGAGGAGTTTTCTCCTTTTTTCCTTTCCAGTATCTGTGAACAATTTGCTAAATCCCTTAGTTCCCTTTTATTCTCACTGTAATTTCTGTATGTAACTCTTCAAATACAAATTAAATTACATGCTCTGAATGGACAGCTAGTAGTTGTTTCCCCTCCTTTTGTTAGATCCTATATCTTCAAATTTCCTAGACTCACTGCTTCCTTTCCTCACACATATTGACAGTAAGTATTGTGAACTTGCCTGGTCATAGCTGTGATCACTTAAACACTAGATAGTTACATCTAAACTATGTCCAAGTGGTCACGTATGTACCTTCTATATACCAAACCTAGGATATGTCCCTTGCAAACCATCTTCAGCTGAATTTCTTGTCCAGGCTTGTACTTGTGTTACAAAAACCTCTTTCTCTGACTTTGACAAGTGCAGTCTTATATATCAAATCAAACATGAAAGCTATTCCAATGTTCATCCATTTTGCTTTACTTGTGATCTTCCTTGCCATATGCACTATCTCATCAGCTTGTCTTCATTTTAAGGGCTCTTCTATCAACTCTGATTCAATACTGAAATACTATTGTCTCCAGCCTTACTACCAGTTTTCAACACCCATTTTTCAAACTTTCTGAATTTTAAGGCACGAGACTTCGATTTGTTTTCTCGTCATGTCTCTCTTATTTCATGTAACAGTCATAGAGGTGTTGTGCTATTTACCTTGAAATGCCTCCTTAAACTGTCCTTCACTGACAGAGAAGGAAGCTAACCATTGGAGTGTTGGTGATTTGCTGCTATTGATTTTGTCTTATGACTTTCTTACAGTCTCAGCTTTGTCTGACTGTATTTATTGTTTCCTATACTGCATTCAAATACAAACTCTCCTGATAAAGAGCAATAATTTTTTTTTGCTGTTTCTCAATGCCATGTCTTGCAAAAGGATTTGGTCCAAGACTCAGACTTCAGTAATCTATTAACAAGAGCAGTCCAAGTTGTGAAATATATTTATAATATAATTGTGCTATTTGCATGTTTGCATACTTGCTGTCAAACGTATTACTAAATGTATTAATGTCTTTCTGATATATTTCTGTGAATCAGTGCACTAGAAAAAATATTGCTGTTACTGTAATCTTCAAATATTTTTCTGATGTAGCTATTAAATTTGTTTTCTGTGACTCTGGTACTTAGATGATACTCAATGTTGGCACCTAATAAGTCAATAGGAGTTGAAATATGCACCAAGGGATTATCAGTGGCAGTCATTGGCTGGAACTGTGTGGAAGTCTATGAAACTTTGTTAGTTTATACTCACTAAAGATCTAGCAGGCAGTCTGCAAAAAAGCAAGAGTTTCATGCTGGCTCCTTTACAAGTGTATCAGTTCAAACAGAGTCTGGCAGTGGATTAATAATGTGACTCATGGATGTGACAGTCACTGGAACCTTGTTATAGTCAGAACCAGACTGGAATGCGAGAACTGTAAATCATAAAATTGTCTGAAAATACATAAGATCTTATTGAAAAGATGTTAGGAAAGCAGTTCAAGCTTGCGACATCTCTTGAGCTTCTTCTATCAGGTTTATAAGATTTAAAGGGAAAGTTAAGGGTGAGAAGGAACTAGTAAGGAAATATTTTTTGTTATTTCTACATGTCAATGATGATTTAAAGTATATATTCTTCATAAATCTCATTCAAATCTGTATGGTTTCATACACTTATGTTAAAATTCATAAGTTTAAGAACTGTGGTACCCAGAGGGATCATAAAGTATGTTCCTTTTTTTCACATAAAAAAAAAGGAGTAAATCTCCAAGCTGGATTTTATCCAATGGTTCTTTTTTCATTCTGCTTTATTTTTTAAGAGCTCTGCAAGCTTCAACTTTTATGGTAACTTAAAATTAATTGATACATTGAGAAACACTGAGTTAATTGCATTGTAATCATTGGTGCAATCTAGCATGCAGTGAGATGACGTATTCCAAGAGAAGAAAAATGTAAAACATGGAAATAATTATTTAGATAACATAGTAGTCTACTTATCATTGTTTGACATTTATTTCTCAATTCTGTATTTTTGCTAAGTCCCCTCATTTTTCACATTTTCTTCTTCTAAGGATGGACTTTTCTTAATGGAAAATTTCTAATGATGTTCTTTAAAGGAAAGCAAGTTTTCAAGACAACTCTCTCTTTGTATGACTGAATACCGTATAGAAATCAGCATGGTTGTACTTGCTTCAGGCTAAGCAGTTGAGCAATGGCTTAGCAGTCCAAAAACTATCAGAGAGCAGACCCACTTAGACAAACTTCCTGAAGCACAGACCTACTTCCTGTTCTTTCAGTTATAAGGGGTAGGTACCATCAATTTATGGCAATGTTTGAGACTGTTCTGTTCTTTCTTACCATCAGCCAGTTGTTAACCTACTACAAATTCCCTCCTGGATTCATAGAGAACATGAACTGTCATGAAAATTATGGTTAAGATATTTCTAAAAAAAATGCAAAACTCTTTAGAAATTAAATTTGACGATAAACTGATGATCCTTGATTTTCAAATGAAGAATGTAAGTTAGTTCTCTTTCAACAAGGCTTGGGGAGGTAGAGAAGCAATAAAATCTCCTGGATGAAGAGGAAAGAAATGATAATATGTTTTAAACATGGAAGCAGCAAGCTATTAGATTTGGCCATAGAAGATCTCCAGACGGAAAGAGGACACAAGACAGATATACACTTTGAACAAGAGGTGCTGTTATTTCTAAGATTCAACGACTTGCAATCCCAGAGTATTTCAACTAGAAGAAATTGGGCTCATATCAGCCTATTCCTTGGAAGTATAAATTTTAAAAAGCAGCAATTATTTACATGTTTTGACCGTTCAAATGAGTTCATCCATATTTCTCTGTATCACATTCATAAATTCTTCAGGATTAATAGAGAAACACTGATTAGAAGAGATATACTCAGTTCTTAAAATATCATTTTCATTTTAAGCAGTTACTTAGAATATATTTCCTTGACATTAACCCGTGATTTGGAAGCAGTGGTTTTAATTTTTTTCTGAGTTAAATATAAACTTGGCTGATAACATCTACATTTGTTTAGGTAACTCAGTAAAACAGAAAATTTACTTTCCATAACAAAGAAGAAGAGGAGGGAACTTAAAGGTGAAGAGTTGTATATACTGGCTAGACAACATGTTAAAAAGTTTGTTGAGCATCTATTTGCATTAGGCTTGTTTGCAAGCAGTGCTCTAAAGCTTCTCCAACTACGTGAATAAAGTACGTGCTGAAGTCCTTTGTGAGCAGACACCAGAAGGAGATTGAATTTAGATTTAACTTTCTAGTATAGAGGAAAAGAACATTGCCATAACTGTGTCACCATAGAAATAATAGGTGGGTGAGGTACTAAATGGAATTCTTTCACATTGAGTTGTGGTTAAGTAGTGTCTTCCCAAGGAGTTTCCATGTATGCAGCCAGGAATTAAGACAAGCAGTTACAGGAGCAGCAGAATTTATCAAGCCTGGATTTGCATGACATACATGCAGTTCTCTCTCATATTGTTTCTGTCGTATCTAACATAATTTTCATTCATTTCTTTATTCATGAGCTAGGTTCCTCCTCTTATCAATCAGCTACCAATATTTTAAAAATATTTTGATATCTCTCTCTTAGCTATGAGTAAAACAGGCCAATAAGTGAAAAAATTATTTGGTAGTAATGGGGAGCTAGAATGCAGATAAAGAAAGAGCTGCTATAAAATACACTTTTAAAGCAAACACTTGGACAGATAACCTAACTCTCCCTTGCACGAGGGTATGTTCACAACAGTTGGGTACATTCTTAAAGCACTGTTTGTCTCTGGGACACTCCAGTTTTTATCAGTCTATACCGCATGAGAACTAGTTACTGGGTGTCAAAAAAAAAAAATCTACAGACAATCTTGAACTTCATTAATGATCATAGTATCATAGAAACATAGAATGGCTTGGGTTGGAAGGGACCTCAAGGATCATCAAGTTCCAACATCCATGCTGCAAACAGAGTTGCCAACCTCAAGTATTAGATCAGGTTGCGCAGGGCCCCATCCTACCTGGCCTTGAACACCTCCAGGGACAGGGCATCCACAACCTCTCTGGGCAACCTGTTCCAGCACCTCACCACCACCTCAGTGAAAAACTTCCCCCTGATATCTAATGGGAGTCTTTCCTCCTTTAGTCTAAAACCAATCCCCCTTGTCCTATCACTATCTACCCATGTAGATATTTGACTTCCCTCCTGTTGGTAATCTCCCTTTAAATTTTGGAAGGCCATAATGAGGTCTCCCTGCAACATTCTCTTCTGCAAACTGAACATTGCCAGCTCCTTCAGCCTGTCCTCATAGAAGAGGTGCTCCAGTCCTTTCATCATCTTTGTGGCCCTCCTTTGGACCCTCTCCAAAAGCTCAACACCTTTCCTGTGCTGGGGGCCTCAGACCCAGATGCAATACTCCAGATTGGGCCTCATGAATGAAGAGTTTAGGGGGACAGTCACCTCCCTCACTCTGCTGGCCACTCCTCTTCTGAGGCAGCCCAAGATATAATTGGCCTTCTGAGCTGCAAGCACACACTGCTGGCTCATGTTAAGTTTTTTATCTACCAGAACCCCTACGTAATTCTCAACAGGGCTATTCTCTGAGTTCTTCTCCCAGTCTGTATACATATCTGGAATTACCCCAACCCAACTGCAAAAACTTACACTTTGCTTTGTTGAACCTCATTAGGTTCACATGGGCCCCCTTTTCTAATTTATTAAGGTCCTTCTGGATGGAATCCCTTCCTTCTGCTGTATCTGCTGAGGCTGCACTCAATCCCATCATCTATGTCATTGATAAAGATGTTAAAGAGTACTGGTTCCAAGACAGACTCCTGGAGGACACCACTCGTTACTGGCCTACGCCTGGACGTAGAGCCACTGACCACAGTCCTCTGGCTGCAACTTTCCAATCAATTCCTTATCCACTAAGTAGTCCACCCTTCAAATCCATATCTCTCCAATTTAAAGATAAGGATGTGGTGGGGGACCATGTCAAAGGCCTTGCAGAAGTCCAGGTAGATGATATTAGTTACCTTCCCTTTGTCCACCAATGCCGTTACTCCATCAGAGAAGGCCACCAGACTGGTCAGGCATGATCTTCCCTTGGTAAAGCCATGCTGGCTGTCTTGGATCACCTGCTAACGCCTCATGTGCCTTATCGTGTCTTCCAGGAGGATCTGTTCCATGACTTCCCAGACACAGAGGTGAGGCTCACCAGCCTGTAGTTCTCCAGGCTCTCCTTCCTCCCATTCTTATAAATGGGAGTGATGTTTCCCTTTTTCCAGTCACCAGGGAATTTTAACATGGATTTCATGTCAATACAAAGCAAAGAGGTTTTGATACCTGCTTTGTCATCACGTCAAAGAAATTTTGAGGTGGTAAATACCCATATCTTTAGACAAAAACACCTGTCTACAGCAAAACTGTTGCTTCTGATAATTTATAATTAATTCATGCCTGTACCTTGGCAGTGTAATTATAAAATAAACGCACATAAAACCTGATGAATGTAAGGAAACATGAAAATACAGCAATAGAATTTATTTTTTGTGAACCCCAGGTATTCTTGGGACACTACAAGCACCTTGATAGTCTTTATTCAAGTCCCAGCAGCCACTCACTTCTGAGTGAGTTACATTTATTTCAGCAAGGTACAGGAAATCATCTTAATGAACTCCAAAATAGACCATGATTACCTTCTTCTCTGATTTAGAGAATGTAACCGACAGCTGAGTGATACTGAGAGAGGCTATAGGAGTTAGCGGGATAAAGTTTCATCTTTATGTTTGGAGAATTGCGATTCCAGCATCACAACAATCTGTCTTGGCTTAGTATTGACATGTAGCATTATCTTGATTGTCACCAAAGCTGTTGCAGAGTTTTCAAGCCTTGGCAAAACCAAGAAAATAATATTTAAAAACATACACTGTAATCAGTTCTACTAGAAAATTAATGGTCTCTTCATTTCTTTCCACTAAATAAATACTAAGTTTCTTTAATTTATAGTGTGCTTGCTCAATCACATTTTAGCTAAAACTGCAAAATTAGTTGCATGTGAGTGGTGTTGCCTCTAGGGGATTAATTGCTCAGAACAGATGTAGAGGATCTCCCCAGCCTGGCTTGCTGTTGCTGTTCTGTATCAAAAACCTGTCAAGAGGATTGCCTTTGCAGGAGATGCTCAACTTTCAGCCTCTGAGCCCTGTGGATGTTAGAAGAATGACAGGAGGCAGACACTGTCTGAGGAGAAACCCAACTGCTTTTCCATATTGCAGCAACTACTCAACTGACTCCAGAACTGTCTTTCACCATCCAGCTTCCAATTTATTGTCTGGCCTTGTCAGCTTCAGTGTGATTTGAGCATGCAGTTGAACTTAGAAACATTATTTATTTTTTTTCCCCCAGACTAAAGGTAAGGGCATGAGGCTATACGTGAATTTTTGTGGCAGTTAGAAGTCAGGTGAAATATCTCATATCTCCCTTCTTCCCATTCCCTGAGCCCTTTCTTAGCAAACCAATACACACAGTAAAACTCTATGCCATATAGTAAAGTATCTACTGAGAGTTGAGAGATAAAAGAGAGAAGAGGAAAAACAGCTCTTCTTGCTTCATGAAATATTTAATTTCAGTAAGACCCAAACAGTTTTACAGCTTTTGCTACTGTTTAGAAACAGAAGACAATTAAAAAAAAATTTTTATTCTTCAATTTTGTTAAGGAATTAAAATGTAATATCACAAACTTGTTCATTAGCTATATTTAATGGTTAAATTCCTCAGTTTTTCTTTACTCATATTAATAACCTCTCAATAGCTCAATTAGTTTACTTGAATTGTATGAGAAGAACGAAGATATTTGTCTGTGTACAGGTAACTAACGAAATTAATACAAAGCAAAATGAAAAACTGCTTTTTGTCTGTATTTATGTTTGTTTCATCTGAGTCTTTAAGTGACATCCTTTACAGTGATTGCTAATAAATGTATAATTTTGAAAACATCCTAAATAAGTGTGAGTTTTTATGTCTCACTATGCTTTACTTAGCTTCTAGTTTTCACAAAAAGTGTAACAAAGTTCTAAAGACATTTTAAAATCTTACATCAGTAACTTCTTGGCTTACCAACAACATGTATTAGGAGAAATCTTAGATTTATCACTCTAGCAGAATTCTGAGACTTTGTCATTCTACACATCACAAGGTCTACAGCTGCTAAAATTAATGCTAAAAAATGGTGCTGACAGGGTTTTAAGACCTCTGTATTTCAAGTTTAAATCAGTCTCTCACGTGAAATATTAAATAAAATCTTACTGGAAAGAATTATTCCTATTGTGAGTCCCTTGTCTCTCCTTCAATGCACCTGTTTTTTTTCCTCACTAAAAATTGGTTATTAGGAGAGAGCACTGCTCTTCTCTTACGTGTTGTAGCCCATCTCTTGTTGGACAAAAGACCTCAACACTGTTATTCCTGTACGGAAGACTTATTTTTTGAGTTTTTTTATCTGCTCTTTATAGTCCTTAGAAGCTTCAGAACCTGGAAAAAAAAGTCATTGAAAAATAAGAGGTTTCCTTTTTGGAAAACTTAACAGTATCTCACTCTTTCTCAAAACAAAGACTTTTTTTCAGCAATATTAGACTGACTACCTAGGCCTATTGCTATAGGTCAGCCTTTCTTTCTTCTTTTCTTAAAAGCGCAGGCACGGTTTGTCAACGGTTTATGGGCGTTCGGCCCGGTTCCATGACGAAGGGGATGGGGGATCCACGGGCCCACGCCCCGGGAAAAGGGAAAAGGGGAAAAGGGTAAGGAGATGGCCCTGAGAGCAAAGAACAGCGGCAACAATCTGAGGAGAAACAAACTAATTTACTAAATAAAATATCGGAATGCAAAACAACACACTATAATACAATATAATTACAATTGGAGCTGATAAATCCAATACAGAGAGAGAGAATGTCCCAAAATCAAGGTAGACCTTACTCTACTACCGACGATAAGACGGCTGGAGAGCGAGGTGCTGCCAAGACGAGAGACGGCGGAAAAAGGGACGAGGTCTCGTGATCTGCAAGTTTTTATACTGTGAGCTTTTATCTTTTCCCTCTGGCTGGAAAATGGTAACAGAGGAGCAAAGTACCATGGGGACTGTAGTAGTCCTTCTCTTCTGAGAACCAGGTACATCCACTTCTTGATGTTATGATGTGGAATACCAATAACCGAAAATCACAAGACCATGACACGGTTTTATATCTGTGTAGCCTCAGTGCAGTTCCAAATGATGGCTGCTTGCTTTCAAAAGCAGCATTTGAATAGTAGGAAGCCTGATCCCAGGCAAGAGAACAAAGCTCAGTCTTGCACTTCCTTGGAGAGTTTTGCCCCAAAAATCTAAAATGTAAGTGAAGTTTCTGCTGGAAGTTATGGCAACTAAAGGCTTCCAATTCCTTTAGGCTAATATGTTTTGGGTTTTTTTTTTTTAATGCTTTGCTGTGTGACTTTTCTTGCTTTGTCCTTGTGTTTTCTATATAAGAGATCCACTGTGTAATGTGCTAAGATGTTTTGGTTTGCAGGAGTTTACAGAGGTTTTTAGCCATGTTTACCCTTTTATTTTTAACCTATTTCTCTCTTTTTTTTTTTTTCATGTCTGTACAGGATAACTTCCAGGTTTTGTTCAGGCTTAGTTTTCTCCCAACTGACTTTTTAAGGAAAGCTCATACCAAAATGGCTGGTTTTAATTAGTACCACATTTTCAGCATTTTTTTAAACAACTCCAACTACTTACTTATTATTTTGGAGCACAGTAGGCAACCAGCTGGCTAGCAGCCAATTTTATATATGGAATATCTGGAACATGCACTTCTCCAGGATCAGTCTTCATATTGTGTATATATATTTGTACAAGAGTCACATCCTGTATTTCATGCATGCATTAGAGAGTGCTTGAGTCATCTCCTGTAAAATATATATCACTATGGTTTGCGTTACCTCCAAGCTTCAGGTTAGAGTACATTGCACTATAGACAGGCTTTCAGAAATGCAAAAATAAATGGGTTAGGCCAGATGCTCAACAGCTTAATAAATGAGACAGCAATCTTGCATAAAGGAATAGAAAGAAAAATCTTAATTTTCTTAAATTGACTCTGCAGGTCTGTTAAAGGCAAGTGCTACTGCTTGTCTATCACCTTATTTACAGGGCCATGGGGCCCAGGGCAAGCCACCTGAAATTAACATAATTTATTAACACTGCACATACTTTCTTTGTACATGATTAATAACTATGGGTTTGAATATATCTCCTTTGCAGGCTGTCATGCATTATTCACTCAGTTCCAAACACAAAGCTTCAACTCATGAAGGAAATAGTGTAAAACGCAGTATATGCAGTTTAAGCCAGCTCCCATGCAGTTCAACTTCATTAGTAAGTAAAAATAAATACAGAAAATAAATATAAGAATATTACCTATTAATGTTTTATAAACTGCAAGAAAAAAACCAGCAAATCAGCTCATTAAAAAGCCTATTTAAAAAAAACAAACAAACAAACATAAAAAACATATCAACACAAGCTTTTGTCTTCAATCTATTCCTGTCTTTTCCATGCAATTCCTCTCTCGTAATAGGATAAAATTAGTAATATTAGGATTAAATAGAGTTCGGTATTTTTTATTTTCTGGTGAGATACTGTTTATTAAGCAAGTTTACTGTTGTGTGACACTAATATTTTATCTATTGCTTCATGGAATAAACAGGATTTTTTCTAGGGAAAACCCAGTTTTTTTTTTAAATGTGCTACAGCTTTGATTAATTGATTTTATTGAGATGATGGATGCAGAAGAATTCAATCAGGCATTAATTATACCTTTTATGTTTTATTCTCAGGAAAAAGCCAACATATACTAATCACCTCACCAATTCTTGGGAATAAGAGTGGGCTAAATTTCCTGAAATTCCTTGTACATAGAATTATCATAGAATGGCTTGGGTTGGAAGGGAACTTAAAGATATAGTTCCAAACTTCTGCCATGGGCAGGGTTGCCATCTACTAGATCAGGCCGCTCGAGGCCCTATCCAACCTGGCCTTGACTGTCTCCAGGGACAGGGCATCCACAACTGACATGAGCAGCCTGTGCCACTACCTCATCAGCCTCTGAGTAAAAAATTTCCTTCTAACATTTCACCAAACTCTCCTTTTTCTTGGTTTAAAACCATTCCCCCTTGTCTTATCACTATAAGTCCATATAAAATGTTGGTCTCCCTCCTGTTTATAAGTTCCCATCAATAACTAGAAGGCTGCAATGAGGTCTTCCCAGAGCCTTGTCCTCTCCAGTGTAAACAAGCCCAGTTGCCTCAACATTTCTTTATGGGAGAGGTACTCCAGCCCACTGATCATCTTCATGGCCCTCAGAGAGGGCTCAGTGAGGCTGAGAATGTTGTGGTTGTTCAGTCTGGAAAAGACAAGACTCTGAGGAGATGTTATTGTGGTCTTCCACTACCTAAAGGAAGGCTACAAGAAGCCAGAGAAGGAACCTTGATCAGGAAGCATAGTAGCAGGACAAGGGGGAGAAGTTTTAAACTTAAAGAGATTAGGTTTACTTTAGATGTTATAAAGAAATTTTTGTTATGAGGATGGTGAGGTCCTGAAACAGGTTTCCCAGCAAAGGCTTGGATGTCCCATCCCTGGAAGTGTTCATGGCCAGATTGAACAGGCCCCTGGACAACCTAATTTAATGTGTGGTGTCCCTTCCCAAGGCATGGAGGTTGAAACTAGATGGTCTTTAAGGTCCTTTCCAACCCAAGATATTCTATAAAAGAAAACTGTCCTTATTTGCTTATAGGATATAATGGCAACTGAAAATATCAGCATTCCACTTGTAGGTAGTGCATGAAGGAGTATCATAACACTCGCTCGAAATTTAAATTATTAAGTGCTATTTTTAGGAAAGACCTTTAATTAAGTTATCCTGCCTTAGAGGTGTGTCATGGTTTTATGATTTTTGGTTATTGGTATTCCACATCATAACATCATGTAGTGCACTGGGAGTTAAAGAGTTAATGCTCCAGTTCCGTGGATCGTGGATAGTTCCAGGTACCTGCTTCTCAGAAGAGAAGAACTACATTCCCCAGAGGACTTTGCTGCTCTGTTACCATTTTCCAGTCAGAGGGAAAGATAAAACTGTTCGCATATCACCAGACGTTCCTTCTTGTCCCGTATCTCGTCCCAGCAGCATCTCACTCCCCAGCCGTCTCACCGTCGGCATTAGAGTAAGGCCTACGTTAATTTTAGACACTCTCTCTCATTGTATTGGATTCATTATTATTATTATTTATTTACAATTATTAAATTGTAATTATATTGTATTATATTGTGTTATTTTGCATTCCGATATCTTATTTAGTAAATCAGTTTGTTTCTCCTCAGATCGTTGCCACCGTTTTGTTCTTAGGCCCATCTCCCTGCCCTTTTTCCTTTTTCCCTTTCCTGGGGCATGGGTCCATGAGTCCCCTGCCCCATTAGTCACAGAACCAGGACAAACCTGCCCTTAAACCATTGACAAGGTGACATCACAGCCATGGTTGTAATTGCTTAGGAGAGTGAAGGCAAATGCTTACAGTGAGTTTTCTGCAGAGGATCTAAATGTATGAAATGCTTTTTGTTTGAATAAAATATTCAAATAATGTAAATCTTAATTATTATATACCTATATTCTAATATGTAACCTCTGGACTAGCTGGCACACAAGATATGTAATTGCCATACTCTAAACTTTCCCTTTAAATTTTACAAATATGATGAGATGACAAGTTTGTGAGATGTGATGCAAGCTGAACTGCAGAACTAACTGGCCGAAGAAACCCGTGCTACCTGTGCTCATCCCAGTGCTATGCATCTTCTACACGCTGAGAAGAGAAACCAAGAGTCCAAGTGTGAAATTTCCTCTGTGAACTTAGATTCTTGGAGATGGCTGAGCAATCCTCTTCCTCCCTTTGTAACACCCTTCTATCACGCCAGTCTTTATGTTGTTACACCTCTGTTGTAACTTCTTTCCATAGTGTTGATCTTTCTGATACACCTACCTATCAAAATACGTCATTAAAAAGACTACTATTAGTCTATTATGTCCCATTCAAATACAAATATATTACGAAAGATACTAATAAAATAAGAAAGATCCAGTGAAATTCTATTTATGCAGTTCACTGCACAGCTAATTTTATGGACTAATACTAAGCAGAAAATGTTATCCACTTTCAGAATTTTTTTTAGGCTTTAAATGTTTTCCTTCAAAGTAAATCTGGCCTCTTTCTTTTGCCTTCTCTTCTTTCTCCTCTCCTCTCTTCTCCTGCAGAGGATCAAAATGGATAAAATCCACAGTCAGGACCCTGCAGAGAGAGTGTTGATACATCATTAATCTATCACTTTAGCTGATGAAAATGAACTAGAGTAAGTGACAAAGTGCAAACGCCCTGTGGGTAAGAGATATTGTTCAGCAAGTGCTCTTGAACAGACAGAACAAACATTAAAGCTGCCCCAGACTAAGTTAACAGTATACGTCAAAGTTGTCAGCTATAGGTGATTGTGTATGAGAATAATTACTTGTTCATTGGTCTAGAGGAATAACAATAGAAGTGTTCAATAGATAAACCAGAGTGGGATGTACATGAGACAAGTTCAAATCCTTCCATATGTCAGAGGCCACACTCAGCTCAGCTGGAGTAAATTACTTTTAACTTTCTTTTCCTATAACTTTCTCCCATATACTTGAAAAATATGCATAGGAAATACTTTTTGAGAACAAAACAAAGTGATTTCTAAATTCATAAATATCCACAAGCTTACATTTTCTTGTTTAAAAAAAAACAACACCAGAAGCATACACTTTCTAATTTATTTTTCTACATTCATCACAAAATATGAAACAAACTGCAAGTATGCTCAGTCACAGAGATTTTTTTTTTTGTCCTTTGAATAAGGGTGAATTTCTACTCTTGGAAGGTAAATTTTCAAGTATGCCTGTTCTAAACTGCAGTGGCTTACATGCTTAACAATTGCATGACACATCACCTGTGAGAATACTCATAGAGAGTTTGGGGAAGGAGGAAAGGCGGTGCCCCGCTCTTTTGAGACAGGCTGTTGCTTCAGCTCATCTGAACCTGCTTTGTCTTAAAAACCAAACAAAATACTAGGAGCATATCTATTGCTTTTTGTTGTGGACAGAGTTTGCTGTGGGTAGATTTTTATAGTGCTTTTGGAGCCGTTTTTTTGAAGAAAAATTCTATATGGGTGGCCATGTCTCTGAGTCCTTCCTTTTGCCTTCTTTCTTTAGAAATTGCAACTGTTGTTCATTTGATTGTTCATCTTTTGCTTGCAGCATATGTTGTGCTTCATCCAGCATGAGATAAACATGATGACAAGAGAGACCACAGTATTTCCATCTACCTGAAAAATTTACTGGAGATTGAATGGTATATTCATCTCACTGTGCTCATATCCACTATTTGGTCTCCATAAATGTTCAGAAAGCATTAATGAATGTCAAGGGGTGCTAATTTTTTCCACATAGAGGAATTCAATGACACATCTTTGCTTCTTATGCAATTCCATGTCAGCCATCATTCTGTCAGACTGCCCCTCTGCTGCCATCTGTTGCACGGCAACAAAATGTAATGGAATATTGGTGAGAATATTCAACGTCTACTGCCAAACCAACATTTGCTTCTGATGTTGTGGTCTAGCATAACAAAATAAGAGATATTACTTCCAGAGCGGCCATCATAAAATAGCAGGTGATCACTATGATCAGATCCTTCTGTTAACAAGATTGTTTGTGCAGTAGTTCTTCTGAAGCTCTTTGTAGGTCTGGAAGGCAGAGCTACTGGTAAGAGGAAGTTTTGGTGTTTCTATTTACAGGTGTAAGAAACATGATGTTTGGCACATCAGGAGCTTGCTGGACTGTGAAATGTTGTAAACTACAAAAGACTGTTTAAAATCAGTGGCCTGTACTACTCTTCTTGAAGTCTTTGTAAATCATGCTCCTTGAAGTTTATACTTGTTTCAATTATAAGAAAATGAGATACACAATCATTTTATAAATATATCGGTGCTAACTGCAGAAATGTGTGGCTCTGCAGTCCCATTGGGATCTGAATCTGCATGGCCCTTCCAGCCCGAAGGTAAGATAGCTGAGCAGATGGAATGGGGAAACACCCATAGTAGCATGGTATATAGACAAATATCTTAAAATAAATGGCTTAGTAGAGGGAAGGTATTATAGGCATACAAACTCACCATGTCCATGATAATGGAGTCCATGATAATTCTATCCAGGGAGAAGAAAATATTCTGAGGCAGTACTGACTGTACAGTTATATCTGTAGACAGTTATATCAGTATTAAACCTTTCAAACACATATGCTAACACAACCCAATTTTCCTTTTGAATGAGAGCAGACTCAGCTCTGAGTCTGTTATCCAAGTCTGTAAAAGCATGCAATATAAAGTATTTTTATGTGGAAAACACTCTGTAAAATAAAACTACTGTTTTATTTAGTTGCCCTTTTTAGAAATATTTTCCATTGTGTTTTATATATTTGGAAACTAAATGATGGATTTAATTTTAAATCAATCTGAATATATTTTTAGGGGGCTGAGTACTATAGTGTAATGAAAAAAGTTTGTTTAAAATCTGTGTATGTGGTTAATGGTGTCTGTGTATCCACCCTTAATGGGAAAATAATATTAAAACATGATTAACATAGCGAGTGATTTTAAAGTGTTGGTGGCTTAAATATTCCGCTTAACTTCTATTGTTTTTTTTTTTTTTGTGATTTGCAATGAAACTCAAAAAATATATATAAAAATTCCATTATGGATTATTTTCTTTTATCTCAAGATTTGGTAAACTTAATATTTAGGGAAACCATGATGCTAATGTGCACCATTCCACTTAGTTACTAACATTAGAGAATTTGGTGTTGTCTTTTTGATGGTCTAAAAAGAGAATTAGTAAACACATAAATCAACTATTCCCATATATCTACAGGACCAAATAAATTCTTGGATACCAGTTTGAAGAGCACTGAAAGCAGTTCATGTTGCATGCAGAGTAGAATTGATTGCACCCTTATAAATTCCACCAACCATGGGACCCATAGATTTTGTGCAGAAAACCCTAAAGATGTGAAACAGACAGTTAACCTCATGGACTGAGGTCAGTCTCCTACTTTTCAGAGATTTGTTATTTTAGAAGCAGCAGAAGAAAGATAGGATAGTTTCCCCTACGCACCNCCCCCCCCACACACACACACATTTTAAATAAATTAGAGCTGTAAAAATTACTCAAAGAGAGACAAGAAAAGATGGCTTTGCATGCTGATTTTATGTCACATTCAATTACTATTAAAAATTCTAGCCAAATCAGCAGAGATACAAAAATGAATGAGACATACACAGGAATCCTTGGCACTATGGTTTTGGGACTGCTGGCAAAGGAACAAAGCTGCAAGATCTTCCTAGTAGCAGCACTCACAGAAACTCTCCTGAAACTCTTAAAGGCTGCAGATGAGGCACAGAAGGCAACAGCCTCTGGAAGTAAAGCTTAGGAATCAATGAACCAGTTTCTGAATGATTTAATAATACAAAATCATGCTTACTGGAACTCTCCAGCAATACCTATGCTACTGCAGAAAGTCTAGAGTTTCTCTTCTTTTAATCCATGTTGGAGTGAAGGGAGCAATATGGGGTTAACAAAATCCTTTTCAGTTTATGTTTTCAGTCTGTTGTCTGATTAGTTTATTTCAGTGTATTGTCATGCCGAGGGATGTAATTAAACACAACCAGAGATGAGCAGACAGGGACAAATTCTCTTAAAGTGCTCATTTTCCCAGTGAAAATGTATGTGCCATTATAAAAACTATATGGACTAATAGACCTTAGAGAAACACAATTATCAAAAGGTCAGTGGAGAAGAAATAGCTTTAATAAGGTTGATCAAAAATAAGAATCAAGATTTTATTTGGCAGGTGTCACACCCAGTTCCTTGGATTATTTCGCCTGGTGGGAAGACTGTGACTACAGAGCACTTCATTGACACAGATCAGGTATACCAAAAACAATTTATTAAATGTATTTTGAGTAAGCTGCTGCACATACGATCTATAATTATGTGTATTCTAAGCAAACAATGTATTTGCCTATGACTAATCAGTGTTAGACTTCCCTGGAGTCAGGGGAGGTAAGGGTAAATTAGCTTGAGTAATGTTATACAAATTTTGGGGAAGGTAAGTTGGAGTAGGAACGGTTATACAACCTGTCTCGTCAACAATTCCATCACAGGATGGGGTCTGAGGGCGGAGGGCTTGCAGGAGGAGAGTCTCAGGCCAGCAGAGGGAAGCTCCGAAGGCTGTCCTCCAGCATCCTGATTTTAGAGCCCTTTTACGTGTGGTTTGCCATGATAAGAAAGGAGGGGAATTACAAGCTATCTGTTACAAGGTATGCAGATTAAGATGTAAGTGGGGGTGTGAAAAAGATATGACATATGAGTTTGCAGAAAAACAGAGCAACTTCCGTTAATTCCTTAAGACCTCATTTTCAGATCCCAAAAATATGAGATTGTTTATATGTCAGTCATCACATGGTTTTACCGTCTCCATGTTTTTTCCAAAGGTAGCACATTCTCTTTTCCCTGACAAATTCTGGTGATATCTCAGGCCCCTGACATGACTACTAGGCCACATGTGGTTAGGCAGAGATAAGCAGAGGGGAGTGACAGAGGCATAGCTATGGCCATATCTGGTCTGAATGGCTAGGGGCAGTTCTTGGCCTTCAGCAGCCTGTGCTTGAGCCATGCTCCACAGCAGGGGAGATGTTGGCAAGGATGAAGCTCTGAGGCAGGAACTGAGATGCTCTCTCAGTATCTCACTTCAAAATTTGATGTGGTATGGCTATTTGCATGCACATTGAAAGTAACACTCAAAATCTGAATGAGAATTCCCATTTGTTTGATGAGCTTGTCTCCAGAGGTGAAAATAGATCTCATCCAAATCAGGAAGTACCGCAATATAACGTACATTTTTCATTCTTTTAAATATGATCTCCCTTATTTGTTTCTAGAGTACTATAGTTTTATATCATGTTTAAAATAATATGCCAGAGATCAGCACCTCATCTTTAACACAATGTATGTGTTCATCCGCCATGATTAAGCAAGGATTTGGGTTTGTGTTTAAACCCAAAGGAAGAATCTCTAACACTGCAGGTTATCCACCTCTGTGGTTTACTATTGTTTTATACTGAAAGGTCTTCTTTAATACTTTATTCTTTTTACTCTTTAAATACTTTATTTGCATCACTTACAGCTAAAATGTATAATCCCATACTCTACTTTGTGTAGGACTGCTGTCTTTATTCAGCATGCACATACATGTGCATGCCTTCATGTATGGTTTCAAGTCTATCTTCATACCCATCATGCAATTTGATCAAGATTTATATCAAGTTGATCAGTCCAAGCAAGGGTTTATCAATCTTTGTTAAAGTCTCACTTGCAAGCACGCACAAAACTATTCTGTAACCATGACCCACCACTAGAGATATTAAATGAATAAATCAGTAAATTAGTAGTAGTTTTATGTGCTCAATGAAAGAAAACACTAATTTGGTATGTGGTTAAAGCATTTCGTCTGATCACTGAAGATAAGAAAAATTGGTGTCTAAAATATATTTTTCCAACCATGATCTTGTAAAGGCGTAAATGGTACCTGCTACTTGACAAATGTTTCTCTCCTCCCTTCAGAAAGTTTTAAGGATGATTTTAAAACTGTTGTTCATCCTCTCCTACCTATCAAATCTCAACTGTTGATCTCTGCTCTGAGAAATCAGTCAGACAATTTAATTTAATGCGAACATCTCTTAAGACTCTTATTCCTAGAAACTCTCACTCCTTTCCATTTTTCATACTCAATTCGCAGAAATATTTCAAATCACCATTCAATTTTTAATAGTGTTCTGCAACTGTTATAATTTTCACATTCAAAAAAACATCTTAACTATAATGCTGAGAATTACATTATATTCATTTTTTCACCAGATGCACTGACTCATCCTGTCTTATTACATTACTTAAAGAACAGTATGAATGTGTATATACTTCAACAAAAGCAGCAGACATGGCCAGACACTTAACTGTTTGTCCTTTTGAACCACATTCTGAAAACTGATTAATTTTTCAGTATTCCTGAAATCTCTCATTTGGTTAGTGCATTCATCTGAATATATGAAAAATAGGTTACTGCAAATATAGCACACTTACCTGTTATATTTTTGGTCTGCCTGTTGGTTTTTTGCTTGTTTGTTTTTCTTTTCTGATCTGTGTTTTTTTTTAAATTATGATTATTTCAACTTAACTAATTTAATAACACTGAAGATTAAGGTAACTACAGAGCATGTATTTTTAAAATGATGTTTCTAGACTTATGTGGACCAAATGGAATAGAAGCTCTAATTTAGCTCATTAGTGACCCCAGTTGTGCTATAAAATTCATGAAAACTTTGTAAATATACATTTAAGTTGTGTTATGACATTCATGTCTAGAAAAGGGACTTGATCAGTTAATATGAAAAGTATCAGAGTAGCTCCATTAATCAGATTTTGTTTCTCTGGCAGATCTGAATGTAAACAGTTGAGCAAGTGCGAGTTTGTGAAATGTGTTTATTATGCTACCCTTTTAACCTTACGAACTGTTTAGTAGATTTTATGTAGAACTGCATTAATCACTCTTCTCTAGGCAACACTCAGTGTAAAAACTTTGCATTCCTGAGAAATCTCATAATAATAATAAAAATAAAGAAAGAACATAGTCAATATATCAAAAAATTCTAGACAAAAGGAATTTTACTCTTTTTTTAGTATTCTCTGGGAAGGTAATTTGGTGCTGTCCTACAACAGGGTCATGTAGACTGCCCCAGCATTGTCCCTAAGTTTTTCTTTATTGACACAAAGACACTGACCAGTGCACTGGAGAGCTATTGCTTCCCAGTTTAGACCGGCTCTACAGTACTGAGAAAGTGTGATGGAGTTTAGAAGGTAAATACAGGTACAGCCAGAGCAGCAGTGATCTAATTGGCACAGATGTACAATAGCAATAGACAAATGGCCTGGACACCTGGCTCCCAATGTGTTTAAAACACTTTGTTGTGGGAGAGAGGAAGACAAAAGTTCTAAAACATCCTAGCAAGTTTCCCATGAAGTTGTCAAAAAAAGGCTGATAAATCTTCTCTACCAGTGTGCTACCTCTTTTCTGACAACGTGTCTGCCTGGTGACCCAGCCCTAAAAAAATCAATGCTGTATGCAGCTCATCACCACAGTTGCAAACCTTGCAGGGTAGGAGATGAAAGTTTCAAACCTTCCCAAGCTAGAAAGAGCTTTAAGCTTCCTTTTCTTGTATGGCCTTTAAACTGCTAAGTGGCTTTTTCCAAGTCTGCGCCAATGTCTGACCAGCTGCAGCGCTGGGGAGTTACTCTGCATCCTCACTAGTACAGAGTGGGCTCATGGGTGGCATGTTATTCCCCATCCAGAAATTCAGATCTATTCTTAAATTAACCTTATTATGTAGGAATGCAAAATATTTTAGGATAAATTGAGACTAAGAGGTCCTTAAAATCTGTTTCTCTTTAGAATGAACATACCGTGAACTGCAGTGAACCATTTCACGAGCCTCATCTTTCATCTTCATTCACCTGGCAAATACTCTTCACAGTATATGAAGAGTGATTCATTAGACTGGTTGCAAAGGTGAAACCTTGGAGTAATTTTACATATGATCTCCATTCTTTTATGTTTATTGTACATCAAGTAGCAAAAGGAAAACTCAATTTATTTTATCATCTTATTCATACACTCTAGTAGTTCAAATGAAATGATAATCTCAGTATGAAAAGCACTCTGGCCTGTTTAGCCAGGCTAGAAAGGAGATAGATGAAGAAAAGAAAAAGGAATAAGAAATGAAAGTCAAAAGGGAAAGTGTGAAAGAGGGCAGAATTTTAACGAATGAGTTGATATACAGTGTATATATTGCATAAAAAGCAGTAGATATTTAGTACCTTCTGGTAAAGGATTATATGCATTTATTGTAGGAAATCTAGATGTAGGAAAGCTTGTTTGCCGAATCACCAGCCTTTAAAATGTCTCTGAGCTCAGTAAGACCATCAGAATAGACACAAAGGACTGAAGGAAAGTCCCAGAGTAACTTCTCTCTCAAGAAAAAAATACATAAAATGAGAAAAGCATAGGGTAATTTTTCATTTTGTAGACAACTTTGCCTACTTTAGGCACTGTAGGGAATCCTGAACTAGACATTACATTTAGGCACGATACACATTTACACCTATCCATCATAGGATGGATCTATCTCAGGTGAATTTGCGTAAACTGCTTTTTAAATTCATTTGTAGTTGTGATCAGAATCCCACAACAGTGTATCTTGCAATTTCATTATGTGCACAGTGAAAATGTACTGTTTTTAAACTTCCTGCTTGGTCATTTGTGTGTCCTGAGAAATAGCAATAACTTCTGTGCGTTCCCAGTTCTGTTCATGAGTCTACACCCCCACAAATTCTTCCGCAGTTCATTGGTTTCCCAGTGTGTATGTACATATGTGTCTATGTACAGACTCTAATGCTCATATAAGCTGTTCATAGGGTCTGCAAATCTCTGCTTTTGAAAACTGTTTTAATTTCATGAATTTGGAGTAACTGAATGGCTGACTCTATTGCTTCCAACTAAAAGGAAGCAATGTCTATGAATATTTGCTTGCAGGAATTAATATTGGTATGAAATATATGGGAAAGTTTTACTGTGGACATAAACTTTTTATGTAGGAATTACAGCGTGGTTTTTTTATCTTGATTTGTACCAGTGATTACATAATGGTTGGCTGGTAAGAAGATACCACAGTTGGACATAACCAAATCAATATGCATTTACCTCTGAGTCCACAAAAGCAGCAGAGAGAACAACAGTATGTCCGAAGTATACAGCTTGCCTTTCTTTACTGTCTATTTTAGATTTTTATAAATGCCATTCAATGCTGAGCTACTATATTTTACTAGATTTACTGCAGATACTAGATTTAAACTAAGCACAAAAAGTCCACTAGATGGCATTTGTTAGCTATAAATGAATTAAATCAGAATCTAAAAGAGGACTAAAGGGAAAAGATTTACCTACTGACATCTGTCATATGCATTATTTCAAGTGAACAGCACTGTTATTTATGAAGGAAAAATGTTAAAATTAAAACTAGATGTTAATCCAAAACATCAGAGACATAAAGGAGTTTTAGAGAATAGGTAAGCATGGTTAATCCAACAGAGAATTCCTGGCAAGGTAAAAAAATATATATATTTAAACCTGACTGACAGGTGAACAAAAATCTCCTCAGTGCTTCTCAAAGGTAAGATCTGCTTCACTTTTCTGGCAGAGAAGGTGCATTCCAACATGTCCAAGAGTCTCAAAGCCATCCTTCTTTGTAGGTTTCATTTCACCAGGATCCCCACCCACACAATAGGGCCTCAGACCCACTTCTTCCATCTAGCAGCATCCCTGTACCTGTGGTCCAGCGATCCTATCCTGGTTGCTGAAGCTACATGGGCTCCACCAACCATCACCCAAGGATCTGCAGTGCAAGAAGCACTGTAGATACATGAACAACTTTCTTACATGTGCAGATATGAGCATATCTGGGTTTACTCATTTCCAGCAGTGTGCCAAATATTCCTATTTGAGCATTTTCTGCATATTCTTGCATATATAACTGATAATATATTTTTTGTGTGTTTTTGGACAAAAGTAAATAATAAGTACATATCTAATAAAATAAAAACATAAATAATCTTTAACTCATTTCTAAAACCACTGATGGTTATTTTTGCCTCCTCAGACAAAGCGATCTTTTCAAGATCCTTTTCAGGATCTCTGTAGCCAACATCAGCAGGTTTGCCTCTCAGAAGTGTGACCATAAGCAACGTGGAAAATGGTAAATCAACTATGGCTGATGCTTCATGTCTCAAAGAAGAGCGGTTACACTTGTACTATGCAATTGCTATGCATGATGCAGCTGATCAGGTGCTACTAGATGTATTCTTCTACTGATGAGGAGAGGCTGTGGGGCTGCCTGAATTGCCACTGCACTCAGAGAGGTCCCAGAAACAGACTGCAGCCCAAGGTGCTGTGTAACACAAGACTTGCACCATCCTCTCTATCATGGCCTCAAATGTGTCTCCTTGTCCTGTTGCTACCTGCCCTTATAAAAAGTCCCTCCTCAGCTTTCCTGTAGGCCCCTTTCAAGTACTGGAAGGTGTCTCTAAGGTTTCCTCAGAGCCTTCTCTTCTCCATGCTGAAGAGCCCCAGCTTTCTCAGCCTGTCCTTGCAGGGGAGGTGCTCCAGCCCTCTGATCATCTTCTCTGCTCTCCTCTGGACCCACTCCAACGACTCCATGTCCTTCCTGTTTTGGGGGCCCCAGAACTGGATGCAGTACTCCAGGTGGGGTCTCACAAGAGCAGATTAAATTGGCACAATCACCTCCCTTGACCTGCTGGTCACAATTCTCCTGATGCAACCCAGAATATGGTATCCTTCTCCTCAGGGTTGCTTTCAAGCCATTCTCCACTCAACCTGTATCTGTGCTTGGGATTGCCATGACCCAGGTGTAGGACCTTGTACTTGGCCTTGCTGAACTTCATGAGATTGGAGTGGGCCCACCTCTCAAGCCTGTCCAGGTCCCTCTGGATAGCATCCCTTACCTTTAGCATGTCAACCTCACCACTCAGCTTGGTATTGTCTGCAAACGTGCTGAGGGTGCACTCAATCCCACTGTCCATGTCACCTACAAAGATGCTAGATAACACCAGTCCAAATACCAATCCCTGAGGAACACCACTCATCACTGGTCTCTACTTGGACCCTGAGCCACTGCCTGCAACTTTCTGAGTGCGATCATCCAGCCAATTCCTTATCAAGTGAGTGGGTGATCCATCAAATCCAATGTTCTCCAATTTGGTGACCAGAATGTAATGCAGGACTGTGTCAAACACTGTGCAAAAGACATGAGCAGCTGTGCTGAGAGTCGCCATACAGGAGCTCTCTCCTTTCCTTGGAAGATGCTTTGATGCTTAGAGTGCTTTTGCTTGGCCCTAGATGTTCACTCTGCTCATCTGAATTCATCTCACTGACTTGCTTTTCTGGCTATGCCCGAGCCTGGCCTCTATTGAATTTTTCTGTGCAAACAGGGTACAGAACTATAAACTACAGACTAAAAATAGATCACAAAATACATGATTTTTGTCTGCAAAAACAGGAAAAAATTCCCATCTGAAAGCATTCATCACAAACCTCAACTGCAATCTGAAACATTCACTTGAAAATGTTCCTTCAGAGGCTTATAAAAGTTGTTTTTTGCCCCATTTCCTGGCCTTGCAGCCCAGTGCCTTCCAACTGAACAGCTCTGCCCTGCTGATGGTTGGAGTGCATTGAGGGAGTCGTGGTTGCAGAGTGGTGTGAGGGCGAGGACTGACCCAGTTTGTGATGTAAGGAGCTGGAGGGCATTTCCAAATCTTCCTGTTATGTTTTGTTTTCAGCCTAAGGCTTTTCAGCTGTCAGGTGTTCTTTCTTTCCAACAAAAATAAAAGATTAAATTGTCTGCAGAAAACAGGCACATTCCAGAAAATTTCCTTCTAAAGAAAACTCAATATCCTGTTGGAAAAATAGCTTTGGTGGAAAACAACCAGCAAGAACCTTGTGCAGTTTTATCCCAAGGTCAACCATTTCTTTTTGAACCTAACCCATGTTTGCAGAGCCACAACCTGCAACTGTTCAATATAAGGCCATGAAAAATAAAATGGAAATCTCGTTCAAATGTTCACTGAAGGGATTGTGTCAAATGTTAACACAGAATAATTTATCAAGCATCTGTTTGTTTAATTAAGACGACTGAGACACAATTAGGCAGGCAATTCAGTTAGCACTGCTGTTGATCTGCTTTGGGCATTTTGCCAATCGTTTTAAGAAACCAAAGTATGTGCATATCAACAGCTTATAACATTAGCACTAATACATTATTTAAAATGTAAATTACATTCAAAGCCTGTTGCAAAGCATTCGAGTGTGTTTAAATTATGGCATCTTGATACTATGTATAAGACAGAGTTTACACATGATTTTTATTGATATAATTTATTTTCACACTGAAGAGAGCTGAAGAGCTGGATGTTTTTGATGCTGACTCTACCTAACACTTAATATTCTTTGGTGATCTTTGTATTATATAGTCCAGTAGCTATATTTCAAGTTTTACCATTACAGAAGTATTGCAGGCCTGTTACTGAATGCAAAAGAAACTAAAATAAAAACTTAATTGAGATTTGATCATGATACTATACACACATATATACATTAAAATTGAAACTCTCTTTGTCTCCTGTTTTCAAACATCATTAACATAATGGAGAAGAGGCAATTGAATCACACAATGGATGGGAATATAAATAAATGTTAACAAATGACTGCTCAGTGTTCAGACAGTGTTCAGCATTGCATACACAGTTTTTACATACAGAGATGCAATAGCTCAGGCACTAGAATGATGATGTTTTAATGTCAGTATAATTCAAGACATAGATGAGGCAGCTATGCCTTCATCTTGTGCACATAGCAGTGGTACTGATCTTTTTAATCCAAGCTTTTGAATTTCAAGATATCTGAAAATGAATGCCATTGCTATCTTCACAGAAGGAACCTGCAGTCTGTGCAAAGCACACGTCAAGTGTTCCCAGAGCTGTTTATTCTTTCTTGGAGCTTCTTGAAAAAAAAAATCATTCATAGTTCACTACTGTCATCTGGTGGCCACCTTGAAAACAAACCTCATTTTTTTTTTAAAGTTTTTTTTCACGCCTTAATAAATGCTGGCTGATGAGACCTGTGTTCTTGTAGCCAGCCTCACCAGAAGACAAAAATCCTTCTCTCTGTGTTTTTCAGTTCACTTCCTTTTCACTCTGTTATTCTCTTCTGTTTTTCACTCTATCACCCACCCATGTCTGAGCACAGATTCCAGTTCATGTCCATAGAGGAAAACAGTGACTGCTTACCAAAATTTGCAAGCTCCCATCAGTAAGGGAAATCTGCTCTGAGGTATGTGGGGCATTCCCACAAATGTGCAATTCTCCTGCTTGTCTTACTCTCTGAGCTGCACTTAAGGCTGATGTAAGAAAAATAAAACCATTGGGTTGTGACTGTGAAGAGAGCAACTGAGATTTGAGCTCCATGAGAAGCAAGAGAGAATTTAAATATGATCTAGATTTAATTCCTGACATCTGCGCTATTTATTCTTCTTTCCCATAACTGCTCCTACAGCTCAACTACTCTTTCTTGACTCTTGGGAATTAGTAAGTTCAGAGATGAACATGATTAAGATATAAAAGGGATGGCTGAAAGCTAGCACATGCCTCTGACATCTGCACTTACTGGAGGAGGAGGAGACACTGAAGGGCAGAAGTCAAGTTTCTCCTTCACTCCATTCTTAGGAAAGCCAAGAACAAATAATGGTTCATTCTTATTCCTGGGAATGCAAAATAGAAAGAAAGGTAGAGAAAGGAAGAGAGGCCAGCTATGCTTATAAACTGTACGTGAGGAACATGAAGAAAATGATTTCTTTGTGTGGCAATATTCACACTTATTACTTAATTTTTATGTTATTATTTTTATAATAATTTTTTATTATTACTTATGCTTAATTACAGTAACTCTCTGATGAAGCTGGTAAAAAAATAACTGTATAAACAGTTCATACATAATGTTACATTTTACCTCAGCATGGAACATTTTCATCATGAAAATTCATGATTCATCATTTTTATCACTGAAGGCTGTGGAAAGATAAATGTCACCAAATTGCATGACTTCTATTTCTAATATTTTTTCCCACACAGAAAACAGTAACTCCCATAGTGGACACTCCCCTCCGGTTTCCCCACAGAAATTGTGTTTGTTGGACAATAATAAGCCAGGCTATTTTAAACATCTAAGTTTTGTATTCCATCCTTCAGGGAACACCAGTACCATAAACATGCGTCTATAAATCTTGTTTACTTTAGTTATTTACATAATCTACTTTAACAAATGCTGCACAGTAAATATCCAAAATGGATCAAGAAGTTTGCTTAACAAATCCTGAGCCTTACTGTTATAGTACTTCACTAAAAAAAAGAGCTACACAGTAGTTTCATTACATACATTATTATTATGCAAACTGTGAAGCCCTAGAAGTACCGAAGTTCAGTTTCGTCCCAAACAAGACAAGAAGATAAAATCTTTAAAATTTTCATCAAATTAAATATTTTGAAATATGTAAGTCTCAATTATAATTGAAACAATGACATCAAAAGGAATCACTTCATTCTCATTTGAATGCTTAGGTTGATTTACACAGTGCATTCTCATAACAGCTGTGAATTTTACTGGGCCAGTTTTCTATCTACAAACTCTTCTGGTATAAAATATTTGGAGTGCTATATTTTTATATTCCAGTCCTCCTTCTCTTCAAAGATTATAAAATACTAAACTACTCTGCCTAAATTTTAAATGCAACTGTTGCGAATGCTTACACTTCAAAATTAGTATGTATAGAAAAATGATACTAAATATGCAACATTATTTTAAAAAACCCCACAAAATACACTTGCTAATGTAATGTGATGCAAACATTTGAAAACAAACGAAAAGTAGTTTTAGCCTTTTACCTTTTTTCTCTGTACCTACTTTCCTGCATGAACATACATAACTTGCATCAGATAGAGCCTTGACTAACTTCTCACAGGAACTACATCTCTGAAGAATTTCTATATCCCTATAATCTCTGTATTTTAGGAACCAAACCTGAATGCATTCAGTAGTACCTTGTACTGGTTGTCATGGTTTTATGATTTTCGGTTATTGGTACTCCACATCATAACATCATGTAGTGGATGTACCTGGTTCTCAGAAGAGAAGGACTACTACAGTCCCCATGGTACTTTGCTCCTCTGTTACCATTTTCCAGCCGGAGGGAAAAGATAAAAGCTCACAGTATAAAAACTTGCAGATCACTAGACCTCATCCCTTTTTCCGCCGCCTCTTGTCTTGGCAGCACCTCACTCTCCAGCCGTCTTATCGTCGATAGTAGAGTAAGGCCTACCTTGATTTTGGGACATTCTCTCTCTCTGTATTGGATTTATCAGCTTAAATTGTAATCATATTGTATTATAGTGTGTTGTTTTGCATTCCGATATCTTATTTAGTAAATTAGTTTGTTTCTCCTCAGATGTTGCCTCTGTTCTTTGCTTTCAGGGCCATCTCCTAACCCTTTTTTTTCTTTTTCTCTTTTGCCGGGGCGTGGGCCCATGGGTCCCCTGTCCCCTTCGTCACGGAACCGGGCCGAATGCCCGTAAACCTTTGACATACTGCTCCTATAAAGTGGGACTATGATGTTTTTTGTGTTTTATATGTGAGCAAGAACAGTAGATTTGTTGTTACCAAGCAGGCACAACACCAAAGTCTCCCAGGCTAACAGGCCAACCACTCCACTGATGTATACAGATGTCTTCTTTCTTTGTTTCTGAATGTCAGTCATTCCATAGAACATTTATTTCATTTTAGCATTAATTAAGAAAAACTGAGCTTGAATATAGAGTTTTCAATGAACAATGCAAAAAAAATATGTTTATGTTCATATCTCATTAGCACATGGAAAGTATAGCTGTATCATGCCTGGCCCATAATATATTACTTTTTTAAAAATTCATTGACAGTGATACAAGTCTTAGCACATGAATAGTTTTAGTGCAGTCAATATGCCCATTTATTCATTTTAAGGTAAGGAATTTTTTTAATCTTACAGATACAGCGTCTCAATTTTTATACCTTCCAATTTTCTCCTACATGCACATTCATAATTATAGGAATTAAAAAACATACAAACAAAATACAAACAAAGAAACAAAAGAACCACCCACTACAAAAAAACCAAAACCATTACAGGATGTACAGACATAAAGCCAGGACTGACATTATGTTTAAAAGTGTATGAAAACAATGATGAATGGCCCAGTAAAGTGAGATTCAATCTAATAGAGAATTATTTACCTGGTCAAGCAAAAAAAAGTGTGCTAATATGGATTTTCTTTTCATTACTGGAACATCAGTAGTAAAAATCAAGGAACATATATATAAGCATGATCTAGACACAATCGTCTTACCTTAGATCATGAAACAATTCTCATGACATGATAATGCTACACTTGCTACGCCAAGTGTCCTGGACAAATGCCACTACATCTCGGGTTATAATGAGAATAGTTTTTCTACTGGTACTCAAGTGAATCCAAGTAATAATTTTTATTTGATTATGTTCATGATCATTGTGTGTTCAATTAATCTAATCATCAGCTCAACTAAACCTTTGAAATCAGCTTAGAGGTACTATTCTGTTGCAGAATATGTGTTCTTCTTAAGTGTTTTAGGATTTAAAAGCAAGAAATCACAGGATAGAAGTAATAACAAATACACAATTTAAAAAAAGATAACAACAACAAAAAAAAGATTTTCAAACATCCACCTGCTTAAAATTGTCCATTTTATTCAAATTAAATAAAAAAACCACATTATCCTACTTGTTCAATTTTCTTTTTTTTTTTAGTTCATATCGGTCCCTATAAGCATTCAGACTTATGTTTACCTGAATATTTCATATTTTTAAATAAAATTTACTTCTAGTCCTACAGGAAGAAAAGATTTAAGCAAAACCCCACATTTTTACTTACAAAGACTTAAATTTGGATTAATACACTCCAAAACATTGCTATCAGTGCCTCCTCAACCATTTAACTTTCACAGACTTCTTACTATCATTACAATAGTCTTTTCTCCGAAGTACCTGATAATGTCACGCCAACTTGCTGGCTTCCTATTCCACAGTGATTCTCTTAAAAAGATCATGAACACAGCCACAAAATTTTACTAAAATATCAGGCAAAACAGTTTCTCTGTCCATATTTTCTTCCTGCTTCAAAAAATAAAAAATAAATCATATGTCCTACAGAAATCATGGCTAATTTTTTTTGCAGTATTATCTTTGGACTTTGAAATTATTAAATGTGCTAATTAAAAAGTATAGATTAAAATATAAAATCTTTTTCTCTCTAGTTACCTCACTATGTAAGTTCAAACAGGAAATGAGCAAACATTAAAAGCAGAAGTAGTCTTGAAGGCCACAACATCGTAGTCATAATTTTATGTATTTTCTTCCTCTTTTTTCTTTTAACTCTACACTCATCACTGTCTCTCTAAAGCTTTACTTTCCCTTTAAGTAGTCTAAACATGTTAACTTCTTCAGATATGTTGAAGTGTGCTAACAGAGTATTTCAGTAGTTTTCAGAGGAAGAATTTCTGAGTTCACTATGCAGATTTTTTACCTAAATCTCCTGTCATCATCTTCTCAGATACAGAAGAGACACTATCTCCTACAGTAAATATTTTGAAAAAGAAATCACCAAAACACAGTTCAATGAACAGCATTCATAAATTATTACAGAGTGAGTAGCTAAGTAGCTCTAGAAGCACCATTGTTTGTTCCGTGTTTCAATCAACATCATAGTTAAAAGGATGGTCAACCTTGGCATGAAAAGCCAAGAACATTGTTTCAAACAGCCAAAATTACAGATAGGGCATTTATACAGAAAGTTATCTTCTAATTCATATTGAATTACAGAACTATACCTGAAAGTCAGCAATAAAAAACAGGGTATTACACATGAACTTACATTCCAGCTTACTAATGATTATTAATAATCAGCCAATGGGGAATAAACATCACAATAACAAGTCCAAACAACATCCTCTTTGCCTGTAGAAATGCACTCAGAGAGTTTTTTCCCATTATCTGAGCAGTTTTCTAAAACCAATGTCCTATAAAATATTCAGTACATAAGATGTGAAATTAGAGAAGCATTAATACCAGGACCATACTGCTTCATGCTTTTTTAAAATTTGTTTTAGAACAGAACTTTACATTTCATTAGAAGTATGTTGCGGTTTCAGCTGCAGTCACTACATTGCTTTATTTGATCCAAAACTGTTTCGCTTTCTGGCTTGCTCTACTAAAATCTAGCCCCTTAGCTTCCAAGGACTGACCTTCATAAACAGCCTTATCTCTGTAACAAGCCAACCCACAGGCTTGGATACATTTACTGGAAATTTTTGCAACTTTGGTTTCAGCATGAACTTGCTTTCTAGGCTGATTTTGATGACAACATAAAAGAGCTAAACTCTGAATTGCAACTGAGAAATGAGGGTCTTAACAGCAAACAGCAAAGTTGTCTTAATCTAAAAAGATATCACGGCATGCAAGTAAACTGTTAGTGAGCCTTAAAATGTTAAGAATTAGGATATGAAGTATAATTTAAAGGGAGGAAAGAAAAATTCCCCTGAAGGAGAGTATTATTTAAAAATGCAAGGTAAAAAATGTCAATATTGTGGTGTTTTTCCTGTTCAGATAAAACTCCTTGAAAATATCAGTATGTGGTATACAAATGAAGAGTAAAACACAGGGGGGAAAAAAAAAAAGATTTGGACTGTAAATAGTTAAAATACCCTATTTTCATGTCTTTCCAGAAGGTGGTAGTGTAACATACTGTTAAAAACTCTTGCAAAGCTTACCCAGTTTTTCAGTATGGTATTCAGTGTGTTAATGCAAAAACTAAAAGTAATTTAGAATAAAGTACCTTAAAAAGTTGCACTGAGAAGATTTAAAATGCAGAGTCATCTTGGTCCATTTCTTTAAATTTAGACATGATATTAACTAACATGAAGATACGAATAAATGAATACACTACAGGAGTACTCAGAAAGGGGATATGTTTTGGATTCTCAAGATTATTTTAATGTGCTGGAGAAAAGAACCTTTAAATGAATCCAGAATGCATTGTCCTGTGGAAAGCAAGCACAGCCAGTTTCAGAGCCTATCAAACATGGTCATGCTCCTCTGAAAAGTTTTTATGTATTTTAGAACACAGGAAAGGTCTAAATCTCTATTTAATACAAGTAAACAGGAAAATAGGATATAAAACCAGAAAATGCTGCTATGTCAAAAGTGTAATGCCTCCTATTTTATCATGTTGGCCCATAACATCAGAGGAGGATTTTGGTGGCATGGCAGCAGAGGCTGAACCTTTCTCTCAGTATTCCATTACATCTTGTTTCTATGTGACAGATGGCAGCAAAGGGACAGTCTGACAGAATGGCATCTGAAATGGAAGTGCATATGAAGCAAAGATGTGTTGTTGAATTCCTCCATGTGGAAACAATTGCATCCATTGACTTTCATTGACGCTTGCTGAACTTTTATGGGGACCAACCAGTGCATGTGAGCACAGTGAGGTGATGGGTGGTGCGTTTCAGCAGCGGCAACAGTGATGTGAAAGACAAGTCATGCTCTGGATGGTCATGCATGGCTGTTACAGCACAAAATGAAGAGTGTCTCAATTAGATGATCCGTGCAAATCAGCTAGTGGCAGTGACTATGTTAAAACATAGTGCTTTGTGCTGAGAATTTTCTCTATTAAATAGTGCTATTATGCTTTTTGTGGTCATTGTAATTTCCATGGAAAAAAATAGGAGACATTATTTTTGGAGCAACATATGTAATTTGCCAAATACTGTGTCAGAACTTGTAATGTTTACTTGATTTGTGAGCTTAAGCCCTCAAGAATCTTGATAATACATACTGAAACTGCAAATTCTAGATCATTTCTTGCCTTACCCAAAGAGGCATTTAGATTTCTTGTGAAAACGGAACAAAGTAGACAATCAAACAAAACTTTCCACAAGATTTGCTTCTGATATTATTTTCAAATAATACATTTTTGGGTTCCATATATAGGACTTGATTAAGCAATTACTGAATTAACTAAGTTGTATTTAATTAAAATATATCAACTAGAATATCATCCAGTTTGAAAGGAGTTGAGAATTTTCTTTCCTGGTACTTTTCATGTATATTAAATCACGCACAGTGAAACTGTCTAAATCAAAAGTCTTGATTTCAATTTCAAACTGTAGGAGTGTTTTCATACATATCTAGGTCATAAGAAGAGCTGAAGGTTGCTTAATACTGTTTCCCATATGATATGCAGGCATTGTAAGTTAAGTTAACTTTCTGTAATGGTCACTTAAAGTCATATCTTTCTGGAAAAGAGTTTGATCTGAAACAGTTTATTTAAGTGTCATCACATTGACAACTTCTCTCTGGATTCTGACAGATAGTTCTTAAATCTATGCATTCTCCTGTGATCATCTGTCAAACATTTTAATGGCAATATTGTAATTTGATGTGTAATTCCACACATCAAAGTGTTGCAGGGGTTACTGTCTTGTGATATCCTAGTCCCCAGCAATAAGAGAACCATCCAGTCATACAGAAGGGCCTTTAAATATTGATCCACAAATGTTAGCATACCTAAGCCACTAAAGTCCTCTCAGCTTCCTGTAATAATAAGTATTAGGACTAGAGTAAAAAAATTGTAACCATGACTTTCTGCAAAGACAAAACAGAGTTTTCCATTCAGACCAGTCAGTTTTTACCAATAATGTTGCTGTACTTTCACCATTTTTTTCATTTGTCACAGGTAGTCGTAGTTTGGGGTTGCTAGTATGGTGAGCCACACTGAACCCACAGAAGACTCTTGCCACAAAACCAAGGCTAGAAGAATCTTTTTTACTTCTATTCTAAACATCACAAAAATTAACTATATCCCAAACCAAATCTTTTTCACTGCAACACGCAAACACACAGGCAGAGATGCTTGCTTTGAGTGACCCTATGAGTCAGTACAGTTTGATTTCCTGCATTTTTTCCAGCTGTGACTAAACTTTTGTATTCTTTTAATTTAAAGTCATCTAACTAAATGTCTCTGAACGTTGCAAAATATATGTACAAACTAACCCTGGCCCCTAATAGATCATCTATATCCCTAGTAGTGTCAGTGAATGCTCTAAACCCTTGTTTTTAAAATGTTCATTTCCTGTATATGTGGTTTATCTGGAAAGCACAATATTTTTCTCATAAGTACATCATCGTACTTCCTTCCAAATGTAGAGCAGAAATACTTATAGAAGATAGATGCAATTGTGATGATCACTGTCATCTTCATTCAAAAACAGGCCATTACAGTTGCTCAACTCTTTAGTATTACTAAAATCCATTAGAAATAATTATTTTCCTTCAGTATGTACTGGATTTTCTTTTTATTTTTTTTTCTTTCTCCTTTCCTTTTCCTTTTCCTTTTCCTTTTCTCTTTTTTCTTTTCTCTTTTTTCTTTTTCCCTCTCTCACTATAGATTAGCAAAAAATTCTGTACTGTGAGTGTAGTCAAACACAAGAACAAGCTTTCATAGTGAAATCGCTGATGCCCTAAGCCTGTCAGTTTTTAAGAGTCATTTGAATAATGCCCTTAACAATACGGTTTAACTTTGGTTAGCCCTGAAGTGGTCAAGCAGTTTAGCCTGGTGTAGGTACCTTCCAGATTCCCTCACCTCTTCTCTTATCCCTTACCCTTCTCTCCCCTCCCCTCCCACATTATCAAAGATGATTCCTCATATTAAATATAATAAGATCATGATCATAATTGCCTGGGCAGTCATAATCTTCCGAAGTTATTATTAACTTATCTTTTTCTCATATAATGAGGCCTAAATAAAGTTTCCTCATGCTGAGTGAGACATCTTTTGTATTATAAAATTAATATATATTTTAAAAAGTCGTTGTTGGTTTCTTAAATGTTCAGCAGTTTTTGACTTTATCATTTCAAAGAATTGTCCAAGGAGCAAGATTAATTTATTCCCTGCTTATTTTAGCACATCCCCCCATCTATCCTTTTGGATTCTCTTCATTATGACCTACTTTTCTACACACACTGGAGAAGGTGTCCATTAGATTTCAGAGAATTGTAGAACGGCTTGAGTTTGAAGAGATCTTAAAGACCAGTTAATTCTAACCCTTATGCTGTGGGCAGGGATACCTTCCTCTGGATCAAGTTGCCAAGATACAACCTGACCAGGGATGAAGTGTCCACAACTTCTCTGGGCAGCCTGTTTCAGAGTCTCACCACTCTCCAAGTAAAGAACTTCCTTCTTTTATCTTATCTAAATTTCCCCTCTTTTAGTTTAAAGCCATTATTCCTTTTCCTATCACTATACTCCCTGATAAAGAGTCCCTTCCCAGCTTTCCTGTAGGCCTCCTTTAAGTACTGGAAAGCTGCTATAAGGTCTCCCCAAAGCCTTCTCTTCTCGAGATAAAACAACACCCACTCCCTCAGTTTATAGAATCACAGAATTAGCTAGGTTGGAAAAGACCTACAAGATCACCTAGCCCAACCATCCACCTACCACCAATAACCCCACTAAACCATGTCTCTCAACACTATATCTAAACGTTTCTTGAACACCTCCAGGGACGGTGACTCAACCACCTCCCTGGGCAGCCCATTCCAGCGCCTGACCACTCTTTCACAAAAGTGGTCCACCTGGACTGCCACAAGTCCATAGGGCCAGATGAGATCCATCCAAGAGTACTGAGGGGGCCAGAGGAGGAGATAGCCAAGCCGCTTTCCATCATCTATCAGCGTTCCTGGTCAACTGGAGAGGTCCCAGAAGACTGGAAACTTGCCAGTGTGACTCCCACCTACAAGAAGGGTCGTAAGGAGGATCCGGGGAACTACAGGCCTGTCAGCCTGACCTCGGTGCCAGGGAAAGTTATGGAGCAGATTGTCCTGAGGGAGATCACGTGGCATTTGCAGGACAACCAGGAGATCAGGCCCAGCCAGCATGGGTTTGTGAAGGGCAGGTCCTGCTTGGCCAACCTGATCTCCTTCTATGATCAAGTGACCCGTCTGGTGGATGAGGGAAAGGCTGTTGATGTGGTCTACCTAGACTTCAGCAAAGCCTTCGACACTCTCTCTCACAGTATTCTCCTGGAGAAGCTGGCAGCCCGTGGCTTGGACAGGTACACCCTTTGCTGGGTAAGGAGCTGGCTGGAGGGCTGGGCCTAGAGAGTGGTGGTGAATGGAGTTAAATCCAGCTGGCAACCGGTCACGAGTGGTGTTCCCCAGGGGTCGGTGCTGGGGCCTGTCCTCTTCAATATCTTTATTGATGACCTGGATGAGGGCATTGAGAGCACCCTCAGTAAGTTTGCAGACGACACCAAGCTGGCAGGAAGTGTTGATCTGCGTGGGGGTAGAGAGGCCCTACAGAGAGATCTGGGCAGGCTGGATCTCTGGGCCAAAGCCAATGGGATGAGGTTCAACAAGACCAAGTGCCAGGTCCTGCACTTTGGCCACAACAACCCTAGGCAACGCTACAGGCTTGGGGAGGAGTGGCTGGAAGACTGTGTAGAGGAAATGGACCTGGGGATGTTGGTCAATGCTCGGCTGAGCATGAGCCAGCAGTGTGCCCAGGTGGCCAAGAAGGCCAATGGCATCCTGGCTTGTATCAGAAATAGTGTTGCCAGTAAGAGTAGGGAAGTCATTCTCCCTCTGTACTCAGCCCTGGTGAGGCCGCACCTCGAGTACTGTGTCCAGTTTTGGGCCCCTCACTGCAAAAAAGACATTGAGGCCCTGGAGCGTGTTCAGTTTCTTTTCATCAGGATGATGCTTCAGCCCCCGATCAACCTCATGGTCCTCCTACTGACACTGTCATATTGACACTGTCATATTGACACTAATATTTGTCTAGTTTCCCTGGTGATATCTTCCATACTATTTGTCTTACAAAACACAAACTATGATTTCCTATTTTCTATGTGACTGCAAAGTTGCTTCATTTTTTCCCTTCTCTCTGTGTCATGTGTATACCACCTTCTTCAGCATCTAATTATCTCAGATCCACTACTGCCCTTCTTTTCAGTGTGGTTTTGGGATATTTTATTTTTATTCTCCTGGAAGTTTCCTAAAGTTACTATCCCATCTCTACAATGCTAATGTGTGCTGCAAAGTCTGTACAATGGGTTAGTATCCCAACTCTGTGCTGTTGGGCTGAGCAAGCAGGACTGGTATGCAGGATGGGATGTACCAGATGAAGCCTGTAACTGTTATACAGTCATGTATCAGTATTGAAATAATTGATTAGAGGTGAACAGAAGGCTGAATTAGCAGTCTTTGAATTCTTACTGGAGATGCCCAAAACTGTATAAGTATGTGTGAGAAAGAAAGAAAGAGATTTATTTCAATATTATGTCACTGAACAATGAAATTAAGGGATTTAGACTGTTACCATCTGTTATGTCTGTTCTGTAATTGTCCTGACACTCCAAGGTTCTTATGACTGTGTCTTCTTAATTCTGTTTTCTGCTTTAGTGACTTAATTGCTTAGCTGGCTATCTCACTCAGGATTGTGTTCTTTTTTGAAATTTGGACAGGTCATAACAAAGTGAAAGTCTGCTTGGGAACAATGGATCTTGAGAAAATAACCAGAAATAAATATTATACACAAAGAATAAATTTGATGATTTAATATGAGATTGAGCCTTATCCAGTTCCACTGAGCTGTTTGTGAGCCTTTTACTTAACTCAGTGGATGAGTAAAAACATTTCTGCCTTGCCCCTGAAAAGGAACATTTAAAAAATCTGTTCAGTGGAACTGAATGAAGCAGATCCAAAGTTGTGATTCATGTATACAGGTGCCGAGCAGTGAACTCTGACAATTCCCAGACTCTTCACCAGTTGGCCTCCAGACTCCCTAGGCTATCACAGATATCCCTGTTCTGAGCCGCTGAGGGCCGAGCTCCAGTTGGAAAATATCATCAAAGTTCCCTGAATAACTAGGTCCAAGAATCAGAGATGTTAAAAGTGAAAGAGACAGAATTTCCTATTTTTTTTAATAATTTCTTAAGACATTACCACTCTTCCAAAACATTTCTTCAAAACCAACTCCAACCATCATCCCGGAACCAAACACAGAGTTTTGAAGAGGCTATAAATCTCACAGGCCAGAATATCCTGGCTTTTCATTAATCTTCATTCTTATTAGATTATTTTTGAATATATAAGAGGAGCTTTAGGTTATCCCAGTTAGAGGAAAGCAAACCTACTTCTGTTCTTTCAAAGAATAGGTATGGAAGCTCAGGTCTGAACATGGAGGTGTACCAATTGCTGCATAACCTGTGGCAAAGCACAGGATAACATATAGTTCTACATTTAGCAATTGCTGTCACATAGCTTTGTTGCTCGCTGCAGGATGTACATGTTTTTCTGATGCTTGTTCATGAGTCTGACAACCTTCAAGATATTTAACCTCTGTTTTTTCTTTTTCCAAATATCCACAAAGTCTGATACCTTATTGTCTTCCAATTTTTATTTTCTATTTTATTGTATTTTTGCATAAAAGTAATCTGACAGCAGAATAATCACAGATGGCGCTTACCATGTTTTGCATGAGACAGATTCTACTTGCACACTGGCAAATTCATACCACTAGTATCGTAGAATCATAGAATGGTTTGGATTGGAAGGAACCTTTAAGATCATCTAGTTCCAATGCCACTGCTATATGGAGAGACACCTCCCTCTAGACCAGGTTGCTCAAAGCCCCATCCAGCCTGGCCTTGAACACTTCCAGGGAAGGGGTATTCACAGCCTCTCAGGGCACCCTGTTCCCGTGTCTCACCACCCTCACAGTAAAGAATAACTTCCTAATATCTAGTCTAAATCTGCCTTCTTCCAGTTTAAAGTCATTTCCCCTCATCCTGTCACTACCTGCCCTTATAAAAGTCCCTCCTCAGCTTTCCTGTAGGTCCCCTTCAGATACCGGAAGGCAACTACAACTTCCTCTATAGCCTTCTCTTCTCCAGGATGAAGAGCCACAAATCTCTCTCCCCATCCCTGTAGGGGAGGTACTCCAGCCCTCTGATTATCATCATGATCCTTCTCTGGACCTGCTCCAATATCACTGCATCAAAGCACCATTGATGCTTTTGGAATCACTGATCAGAAAGTTTATCTCTAAGAATGATGGAGATGATCCATCTATAAAGATAAAATAAGAAAAGATCTACAAAAGCAAAGAAAAGCCGGGAGACACTGACATACAAGAGAAAGGTAAAATGACTATAGGTGACTAGCAATATTTATGTCCTTTCACAGACACACCAGAAAGAGACACACTCATGGGCTGAGCTATTTAGGGTGTTTCATTAAAATGCTTTACTGCCTGAGAAGGAATCTATTGTTATCCCCCAATTCCTAAGTAAAAAGGCAGCTGAAGAAAGGATTCAAAAGTAATTTCAAATCTAGTTATAAACATGACATTAGTATTCCGTGACATAGCAGTGCAAGCAATGACAAGAAAGCAAGTGTGATATCAAACAGAACTTGTAGGAAAATACAAGAAGATAGAATATAGATATCCATACAGAAATTTGGCAAAGATACTGATTCTTACAAAAATTGGTGTATCATAATTAAACAAAAAACTGTTCCTGGTTTATATCTTATCCAAGATAAAGAAGGCTCCAAGATAGTATGACCTTACTCTTACTGGCTAAGTTTCATGCTATAGAAAAGGAAGTACAGTGTTGAAATGTCACATTTTCTTCCAACACAGTTACAGCAATACAGAGAACTTCCTCTAGTTTCTTCTTAATTTTAGGTAACAAATTTAGCATCTAAATTAGCAGTGCAGTTGCCATAGACTTTCCATATATTTAGTGTGGGATAAATTTCTACATAGGAACATAATTCTGTATTTCTTTGAAAGTCTTATTCCTCCTAAGAGTGATTCTTAAAACTGAAACTCATTGAAGTAGGTCTCATCTTTTGAAAGATATTTATTCTTGTTTTATTAAATTGTATCCAAACTATCATAATATCATAGACAGACTATGATCTTATATCACCAATTTGAGCCCATGTGGTTAAATTCATATAAAAATTTCACCTACTGATCACTTTACAAATGCTGAACAGAATGGATGAGGCACTCAAAGAATATGGTGTTCACCAGTAAAAATTAAGAATCTGATTTTTCATGATGAATAGGAGAAAAGAGAACAAAGTGTATCTTTTCTTTTAGATCATCAAGACACTTTCACATAATCTGCACTGAAATTTTCATATGCTCAATGACTGGGATGAAAAATGTCTGACATTGCTTCAAAGAAAAATACTAGATGTAGCACTTATTGCAGGCACAGTCATATTGATGCCAATAGTAGGCTGAACAGTCATTTTTGGAACCAAATGTACTAATACTATTGAGGACACCTGGATAGCCTTGCTTCCGTCTAATTAAACAGACAGTTCAATCAGTGGCTGCCAATGTAATATCATGATTTGTTCAAAATGCATCTTGCTGGAAAGTCTAAGCAGTTGTCAGAAAAAAAGTGTTAACCAATTATTTGTGTTGCCTGGAAATAATGAGGTTATAGATTAAAGGCAAAAAGTAGAAGGTTAAATGCCAAAGTTTTCTAGTTTTATCATGCTCACTCCCAGTTTTTAAGATTATAGAATTTATTGCACACATATGACTATGACTAACGTTTTTGGGTTTTTTTCTTTTAAAAATTTTTGTAGTAATAGAGAGCTATGTTATTACTGATAAATGTGTTGCTACTATTTCTCACAATAGAATATAAAGTAATTAAGCAAATATTTATCCAAACATTCCTAATGGAGAAAATCATAGAATCATAGAATCCTTAGAGTTGGAAGGGACCTTTAAAGGCCACCTAGTCCAATTCCCCTGCAATGAACAGGGTCATGCACAGCTAGATCACGTTGCCCGGGCCCCACTCCAGCCTCGCCTTGAAAGTCTCCAGGGACAGGGCATCAACCACATAACTGGGCAACCTGTTCCAACCACCCTCACTGTAAAAGACTTTTTCCTTATATCCAACCTAAATCTACCCTCTTTGAGCTTGAAGCCACTTCCCCTTTTTCTATCACCACAGACCCTGCTAAAGAGTATGTCCCCCTCTTTCCTGTTGCTCCTCTTTAGATACTGAATGGCCACTCTCATGTCACCATGCAGCCTTCTCTTCTCCAGGCTGAACAGCCCCAGCTCTCTCAGCGTGTCCTCGTAGGAGAGGTGTTCCATCCCTTGGATCATTTTTGTGGCCTTCTTCTGGACACACTCCAACAGGTCCATGTCTCTGGTTCTGTGTATTATTTTGTCTATTTTCCTTGTGTGTTCTAATCTGTTAATGGTAAACCTCTGTAATTTATAAAACATAGTTTATTAGTCTAAGATATTTTATTCCTAATGTTATACTCAAAATCTTGTTTACTGGAAAAGAGGAATCACAAGACATACAATAAGCAGAGAATTTATTATTAGCATAATCAAAATATTGTCTAATAAGGATACATTATGAGACAAAATCCATTTTTATAGAAAAAGTCGGTGAAAAATAAAGTTATAAAGAATAATGCTATAAAGTGTCATTAATGATAATGATGCAGTTTAAATTACTACACAGAAACTTCTTTGGTTCTTCCCCTTTTCCTGATGTTGAACTCACTTGTGCCCTGTCATCCAGATCCCAGTCTGGTGCTGGGGGATGTTATGTTGAATCGTTTGGAGTCTTCTCTTGAAGGAAGATGATGCTTGTATGAATAGTTTTGTGTTTTTGGTTTTTTTTCTTGCTTTATGATCTACTTGAGCTGTGTTTGCTAACAGGGTTTTTACACCTTTTCTCATTCTGTATTGCTACATCTCAATTTACTCTATGTGGTAAATTTTGCATATGTTAAATACTTCTCTTTGTTACAACTAAAACTAGTTTAGATAGCATTAGGTTTGTATTTCTTTAACTGACCACTTATGAGTTGTCTACAGCCACGGAGTCATGGAGTAACAAACAGCCTATGCCCCATCTCACACCAGCCCTGCACTCCTTTGCACTGCATCCTGCCTCTCTGCTACTGAGCCAAGACTCAATGTCTCTGCATGACATCATTATGTTGACGTTGAATATGTTTAATTCTGCACAAAATAATTACTTGTCACATCCCCTTTTCTAAAACTATGGTTGTTCCATACATTGATAAGTAAAACAAGCTGCCCATGGCCATCTGGTCATAAAAAAAAGATATATATATATCCTGCTGCAGCTAAACTAAGTAAAGACAGGACTCAGTCACTGAAAGGGAAACTTAGAGAAGAAAATATGACAAATGTAAGTTCCTCAAACTTTGGAAATTCATGTACAAAGTGTATTGCTATTATAAGCAATGATTTGCTCATATCTCACATAGTCCAGTTAATTAAAATAGTTAGATATAGACATCTTCTATTACATCTATTTCTGAAGTTTCAGATCATAGTTAAGGTGAAAATTGTGACTGCATCCAAACACAAATTGTCATGTAAGACAATAAATTCTGCATGGTGCTTAGCCACCTTCTGGATTAAACCACAACAGAAAGCTAAGAGATAAATTAATGATTTTGTTTTTGCCTTACACTCTCTGGATGGCAAAAGTGTTCTCTGGCAGAATTGCCAATCACTGAGAACAGTTAAAGTGTTGGTTTAAGAGTTAATAGTACTTTTGCGTTTCAGACATTGTGAACAATGATCTTCAGCCTGAAAGACAGTAGAAGTTCACCTTGTGATTTATGGGAATATTAGTATTTTCAAGCATATTTCCACAATAGCTAGCATGTAGTGGGAAGACATCTTTTAGGGTGTTTTGCAGAAACATTACAATTTATGTTACAGTAGGTAAAATTTTCCATTTTCTTCAGTCCACATTTTCCACTACACTGCACAAAAATATCCCATTTCAGTGGTAACAACAAGCTGAACCATCCCCTGTTCATTATCTACTATTCCCCTATTTCCTTCTATGATGCTTTTCTGATTACCTAAGTTTGTACATAATATTTCAGGGCTGTGAGCCAAATTATGCTTGGCAGATATTATGTTTTACCACATGAAATGAGTTTCCTGTTGCCAGGTAAAATAATGCACTGATTTTGCTAAACACAGCTCATGTGTGGTCTATACTAAGCAGTATATACCCCCTAATTCTGGAGTATACCTTAATAAGTATTTGTCAATGGCTAAAAAGGAAAAGCTAAATTCTGCTTTTAATTGTCTCTAATTGCACAGAACTAAAATGGTATTTATATAAAATCAACCCATGATGAGAGTGTAAATTACTACTTGTCTATTGCTATGTGTCACTCCAGATTAATTTTCAAAGGCAACCGCTAGTGATTAGCTCCAGGAGGAGCACTGCCAGCCACTGTTCTAATGCTTAGCAGAGAGTTAATTTTATACAGACTGTGATGATGTCTGAAGAAATAACCTGTCAGCCAATTATTCTGGAATCTATGTGTCTTTAATAATCTGTTCCCAATTAAAAGAACTTAATCGAATCATGACCACTCAGCTAGTCTTTCCTTGTCATGATGTAAACAGGAAAGTTGTTTTGAATACTTAGCTTATTAAATGCTCCATTAAGTGATTTAGTAAGTTAAATACAACTGCCTATTATTCTCTGTGATTTCCCTTTACTTTCAAAAATAAAATATAATACGGTCAATCTATATTTACATAAAGATTGATATAGTTTGAATTAATGATGTGATAGGCTAAAGAACAGCGGGTAGGCCATGAAGCTATGAATCATAGAGTCATAGAATGTTTTGGGTTGGGAAGGGCCTTAAAGATGATCTTATTCCAGCCTCCCGGCCATGGACAGGGATGCCTTCCACTAGTCCAAATTGCCCAAAGCCCAAACCAATGTGGAACACTTGAACACTTGCAGGGATTGGGACATCCACAACTTCTGTGGGCAACCTGTTCCAGTGCTTCAGCACCCTCTTAATAACGAATTTCCTCCTTAATATCTAGTCTACACCTAACCTCTTTATTTTCATGCTGTTACTCCCCATCCTATCATTACACTCCCTGATAAAGAGTCTCTCATAAAGAGATGATTGTGATAAAGTCTATTAACAAGATATCGAAATCTGCTCTGAATTTTGCAGCTGCCAACACAGCTTGGAAGAATCAAAATAATTCTCTTTATCCTCAGAATCATGTGGTCTGTTACACTTTTCCTATGCCAAATGCAGAAGGCACTTGACCACCAAAAAGTCCAAGCCAAATATATAAAATCAGTTACATTTCTTTTATTAATAACAAAATACATGTCTGAAAATATTATACAGAGTTGGACTTCTCAGATCTTGCTCACCACTGTTCTTCATTCTGTCACATCATTAACAGAAACTATATCAGAAATATCCAGACATAGTTTATTTCTTTCGACCCATTCTACAAATAAAAGGCAATTCAGAATTAAAGCATTTTACCAAACAAATATTTCTCTCCCCCTCTTTCTCAGTCTCTTTTTTTTTCTTTTTTTGCTTAGCCAAATTTGAAAAATGCTACAATCAGTCTTTATGATGAAATTGCTTTCAAAACTGACACTTGCTAACAGTGGAGACAATATTCTGGTGCCAGTGCATTTCTCTGGCTGAAATACACAGATTCAGACATAAAATAACTTTGAAATGTATTTCAAAGCATGCATTTCATGTATGAAATATGAAATGTATTTCACACCGCATGCTAGGTAAGTATTTTTTTTAATAGTTTTTCAGATAGCTGTAATAGTAAATGGACATCGCTTTGGACTAAAAAGTGAATAGGCAGCTCACTCAATGTGTTCATAGAATCACAGAAACACAGAATTATGGAGGTCAGAAGGGACCTCCAGAGATCATCGAGTCCAACCCCCCCGCAAAGCAGGCCACCTAGACCAGGTTGCACAGGTAGGCATCCAGGCAGGTCTTGAATATCTCCAGAGAAGGAGAATCCACAACCTCCCTGGGCAGCCTGTTCCAGTGCTCTGTCACCCTCACTGTGAAGAAGCTCCTTCACATATTGGTGCGGAACTTCCTATGCTCCAGTTTATGGCCATTTCCCCTTGTCCTGTCCCCACAGACCGCTGAAAAGTGTTTGGCCATGTCTCTTTGACTCCCACACTTTAGATATTTATAAACATTAATAAGAAGCCATATTGCCATATTGCCAGCTTTTCTGAAAAGCTGTTTTTGATTTAAAGAACATAAATAACTAAATTAGTTAGATTTTTCTATGCCTATGACTGGGTACGTAGCATTCACTGAATTCTTCTTGCCTATTTAGCTCAATAACCTTAAGAGTGATGGCAATATGTTATAATGAGAGAAGAATAAGCAACAGTTAGTTTCAGCAGAGTTGAAAAGTGCAGAGCTGAACTAGCAGGGCAGCATACCTCTATGCTCAGAATAATGAGGCAAAAAAAAAAAAAGCAAAAAAACGTAACAGTAACATGATTTAATCTTCAGGAGCTTCAAGAAAACTAATTTCATTTCTTTAAAATTCAGACATCTGATACAATCTCATCACTTATGTTTTATATAGATATTAATGCATAATCAGAGGCTGATTCATACCATCCTAAAATCTGTATTTTCAGGATGTTCTCTTGCTTTCAATTAGCCTTGTGCCTGTATATCAGATTTGTCTACTAAGCATTGCAGTTATATCCAAAGTCAAGCAGAGACATCATATCTACCCGATCTCCTCTTCCCATCCATCATTCTTACAGAGAGAGGATCAAGAAGGCAGAAAAAGTTCCTTCCTTCAGTTTGGGGATCAATGATCTGCAGTTAACATTCTCCAGAAAAATGCCAAGGCATTTGGTAGCTTTTAGTTTTTACAAATATATTTGTCCCATTCTACTCACTTGTAAGTGACTTGAATATTCTGTTTTGATTGTCCAATTGCATTATTAGTTGTCCAGTGAATAATTCACAAGGTATTTAATAAGAATCAAAAGGATAGGTGACAGATCAACACTTCATACAGCTTGTGCAAGATGGACATGAAGGGTATCTTTGTTTCGTATAAGTGTGAAAAGTTTAGTCGTGTATTTGAGAGACTCCTGTCTTCTGTGTGCTTTCATTAGTGAATTATTCAAATCTCTGTCTGATAAAGGTATACTAAAGTGATTTAAGTTACATACATAAAAAACAAACAAAACTCCTCAACCATTTACCAGTATGATATATTGCATAGTACCTGTGAGAAGTGTGACCTAGGTCTTTTATTTTCAGCTATATTTCCCTGAAATTCATATCACAACTTCAATTTTTCTTTTGTGTCATCACTCTCTTTATTTCTGTAGAGTCCTATAGACAACTAACTAACTAAAAAATTACATTTTTCAAGCTTTGTCTTGGAAAAGTGATTACAAGCTCATCAATATCACTGCTTGGTACTTATGTCAGAAGTAACCATAACTGTCTATGTGGTTTGGTATTTCTCATCAAAGTATTCCGTGGTACTTCTGTTCTTAGATTTATTACTTTCAAATTTTTGCAGCTCACTTTCTTACTTTAATGTGACATTTTTTTAAACTTGGCTACCTCTGTACTACTTAAGTACTCTTCCTTCAATGATAATTAGTCATCTGAAACATAAATAACCCTCCACTCCAGGTTAAACTGGCGTCAGCATGTTGTGTTGGCTGGAGCATTACTTTTGTTTGTCTTCGCATATGTTACAAGACTCGTCTTTCCACCATGCCGTGGGATAGTCTGTACAGACCTCCACATGTTCACCTCTTTTGTTTTGCTCGGACTCAGACTTCCAGAGAGCACTTCATTGCTAAATGGAAAGTTTTAATTTGGCTTTCCCTATTTTTAAAATATACATGTACTTGCCTTCCTGGAAGTCTACAATATTTCACTTGTCTCAAAGGACTCTTGGCAGACTGCTTCAGTGTCAGTTTTGTGTTTAACACATGACTTGGCTACAACTTCTGTTTGCATGATTGGGATGAGACTCTAAACACTTTGAGGTTAAAGGATTCCTCAATAGTGGGTGGGCATATTGTGTAATTTTCCTTTATAGCAATTGTATTTCAATATCTGAATCCTACTTAGTCTGCACTAAAGATGTTTCCATCATCATGATAGCTTTTGATTTTTCTGAGTGGCAAATTGATTAAATAAATGATGGAAGAAAAATTATGTTTATAAGTATGCTTTTCCCATAACAAGATCACAAGATGTCTACCAGATAAAGACCAATAAACTGCATGAAAACCTGTTAACAATGAGACAGTATCATTTGGAGAGGGTTTTTTTTGCTGTTGTTTCCATTTCGTTGTTGTTGCTTTTGTTGTTTAGTTTTGTTTCATTTTGTTTTGTTTTAATTTTCCTACCATTATTTATGGTTGTGAATAATACAATGCTGTTAGCAATATTTTCTCAAATCTAATAAAATCCAGCCTTAAAAAACATATCATAGTCTATGATGCATGAGATACACATAAGTGAAAGTAAGTCTAAATGGAACAAAACCAGCCCATTTATTCCTAATGCTTGCCTCCTGCTCTTGTTTAATTTTCAGCCATTTAACTTTATTTGTATTCACACTTAAAGCAATTTACATAATTTGATCCTGGTAATGAAGCTCTCGGTAGCTTCATTTGTAGTAGGTGTGTAAAGCTACTTTTTGTAGTGAGTTTATAAAGTGACCCGAGTTAAAATGAGTATCAAACTCATATTTTTAAATTGTATCTATTTAATAAAATCAGAAATTGCAAATTTAAAACTATTTGTCTGTATTAAAAATACATTTGCTTAATAAACAGCAGAGGACTAATGGAATCTGGTCCTGTGGCTACTCATAAATTAAAACATAACTGTTGGGACCTCACGAGGCATGCCCTATCAAGAAGGTAGGTACTGCCTCCCAAAATCCTATGACACTGGATTTTGAAGTCTTCATGTAAAATATTTCTCTTAGGCATAAAAATAAAGGAAAGGACAATGTCAAAAAATTACACTTTGAGTGCCTCAGAAAAGAAAACTTTTAACAAAAATCCAGTGCATAAGTTAGAACAATACCATGCTACAAATTTTTACATTGAAATCTGAAATTAAATGAAAGTTCTGTTGAGATGTGATAGATAAAGTGTAACGAGCTGATCAACAAAAGCAGGAAGATTTTGCAAGCATGACTGTTATGTGTTGTACACAATCAAAAGCCCAATATCCAAAAGTGTGACAGATTGTTCTACTGACATCTAGGACTTGAAAGAATTGAATTTAATGTATATAAATCCTTCATAAACTGTGCTTTAATATAAACTGTAACCATATAATTACAAAACTACAAGTGGCCAACCCTACTCACAGATCACAAAATCTTCCCTTCACTAGTCCATTTTCCTGTGCTCACCAGAGGAAGTAAACATCTAGAATCCCCAAACTAAAGCAGACATTTATGATAGTGAATGATAGTTCAGCAAGCAAGAAGAATATGAAACAAATTCCAGTCTTCATTCTGCCATCTTTGTTATTTTTAAAGAGTAAACTTTTAGTTAAAATAGGAAGATCAGAGACTTATGACAAGATCTGAAAGTTAGGAATATATAAACATCTTTAAATCATGGACCTTACTAGTACCATTAAGGAATCCACTGAGTCCCACTCATCTCACTCTCAATGATTTTTGTAAATACATATCAGCATTGCTACAGAGTCACATTATCAGTCATGTTTCTCTCTATTACTACTTTTTTCTTTTTTTATTGTTTTTTATTTCCTTGTTTTTTCTCAGACAAGTCTACCGTGTGCCTAAAATTATTTCTAATTACACCATTATTTCTATAACATGATGATTTAAACAACCACTGGATCTAGTCAGAGAATGATCTAATGCTGACACATGTAAGGCAGTAAGCACTTTTTTTTGCTGGTGATCTGTAAGTGTCATTCTAATAAAGAAAAGAAAACACACACACACACACACACACACACAAAAATAGATTTTAGTGCCACAAGACTGTAATTATTGGTGGGACTTTCTGAAGGTTTGAAAAAAGTTATTCTCTATCTCAAATTTCAGTGGAGTATAGAAATATCCAGCTGGCTTTAATTGATCACAAACAGTGGCAAAAAATATTTTGAAATGGGACAGATTTTCTTCCTAATAATTGAATTCCACTCCTGCAGGACTGTAGCTGACTTTGCATACCAGAGTAATGGTAGATATCAGTGTGTGCTGCTTTTTCAGGTTTCATAATAATCATTTTTGATTAAGAGCAATGAGAGTAGTCAGATCTGACTTAATGGATCTGGCTAAGGTCTTTTGATATATTTTTCTCCCTCAGGTTAAGCAGAACCTGGCAGGACTAGCTCAAGTGCAGAGTTCTAGACTATCACCAAAATTCAGTGATGAAATTCCAGCTGCATATGTGAAGCCGGAATGAAAAAAATTACCATTGACATAAATTTCCTTGGGTACACAGAATGACATCTGTAAGAGGAAACTGGCTTTCAGCCCAACACTAAATATTTTACTTTCGAACAAAACCTGAAAAAATACATTTGAATATTTAGCATTCACAGTGTTCTTTTACTTTTTGATCTGAAAATTTGTCAGGGAGGACACGCGAAGATGATTTACCTCTCTTCTAGATAACTCCTTGTATCCAACTTGTTTCCTGTCTCTAGGCAGTTGCTTGATCAGGACTTTTTTCTTTTTGGAGGACTTTAGAAATGCATAATTCTTGCCAGTTCTTCAGTCCAGGGACAGGATTTTTGTGGAATTCGAGGTTCTCAGTAGAGATCTCTAAAGCAATTTGTCTCTCTCCATCTGCAAACTACCTCTCTTTTGAAGTTTGGTTGCAGTTTGTTCAAAGCATTCTTGGAAAGCTGAGACATGTTGTATAAGGCTACAGCATGATGGCATATTAAATATGGATCTAGAGTAGAGACAGTGAGGAGCAGAGGATTTGAAAAGGTACATGAGCTACAAAACTGCTAAATCATTTAATCTTTATTATCACTCTACACACTTTTCCACAAAGGAGAGAAGGAGCAGAGAAGGAAGAAGGATCTGTAAGCTTATTTGAGCTAATAACTACTCCTGTCTGAAGTACTGACAACATTTCAGTACTTCTAGGAACAATGCCTCCATGTGTAGTCCATAATTACTAACACATTCTATGTACAGCTTTTGGTGGAGCCAAGCTAGATGCAAGATAGATTAGCACCAAGACAGGAACAGTAAATAAAAATGTTTATTTTAATGATATGAAAAATATAGAATGTGATTGAGCATTTTATATTAAAGTGTTCTCAATTTACATGATATTTTATAGTTAAAAAAGAGTGAGTCATAGCAACAAAAAATGTAATTTCAAAGCCTGTAACTTAACAAATGGTAAACCAAACAGTAATCAAAAATAAGAAGAGTCATGACTAAGCATGAAATACAGCTTACTTTATCGTACATAAGATAAAATAATATTTGTATCTCATCCTATGGGGTGAAGTTTTCATTTAAAAGCCTTAATTATGGTTAAAAAAAACAAAAACAAAAAAAGCTGTTGTATCTGAGCAGTCATTGGAAATCATAGGAAAAAAAAAAACAGGCACTAAGGAACTTCTCCATGTCATCTATTTGGGAGCTTTTCCTGAGGCTCCAAGAGAAAAAGAGAATCTATCTCCTGTGGAAGAAGGGACAGGCAACTCGGGGAGAGTACATAGAAGTTGTTAGGATGTGCAGGGAGAAAATTAGAAAGGCAAAGGCCCAGCTCGTACTCAGCTTGGCTGCTGGGATAAAAGGGAACAAGAAACTCTTTTACAAATATATTAACAGTAAGAGGAGTACCAAGGAGAATCTCCATTCTTTACTGGATGCAGCTGGGAATGTGGCCGCTGAGGACAATGAAAAGGCTGAGGTTCTCAATGCCTTTTTTACGTCTGTCTTTAAAAGTCAGACCAGTTGTCCTCAGAGTAGTCTACTATCTGACCTGGAAGTCTTGGATGGGGAGCGGAATAAACCCCCCACGATTCAGGAGGAAACGGTCAGAGACCTACTACTCCACCTGGACTGCCACAAGTCCATAGGGCCAGATGAGATCCATCCAAGAGTACTGAGGGGGCCAGAGGAGGAGATAGCCAAGCCGCTTTCCATCATCTATCAGCGTTCCTGGTCAACTGGAGAGGTCCCAGAAGACTGGAGACTTGCCAGTGTGACTCCCACCTACAAGAAGGGTCATAAGGAGGATCCGGGGAACTACAGGCCTGTCAGCCTGACCTCGGTGCCAGGGAAAGTTATGGAGCAGATTGTCTTGAGGGAGATCACGTGGCATTTGCAGGACAACCAGGAGATCAGGCCCAGCCAGCATGGGTTTGTGAAGGGCAGGTCCTGCTTGGCCAACCTGATCTCCTTCTATGATCAAGTGACCCGTCTGGTGGATGAGGGAAAGGCTGTTGATGTGGTCTACCTAGACTTCAGCAAAGCCTTCGACACTCTCTCTCACAGTATTCTCCTGGAGAAGCTGGCAGCCCGTGGCTTGGAAAGGTACACTCTTTGCTGGGTAAGGAGCTGGCTGGAGGGCTGGGCCCAGAGAGTGGTGGTGAATGGAGTTAAATCCAGCTGGCGACCGGTCACAAGTGGTGTTCCCCAGGGGTCGGTGCTGGGGCCTGTCCTCTTCAATATCTTTATTGATGACCTGGATGAGGGCATTGAGAGCACCCTCAGTAAGTTTGCAGACGACACCAAGCTGGCAGGAAGTGTCGATCTGCGTGGGGGTAGAGAGGCCCTACAGAGAGATCTGGGCAGGCTGGATCTCTGGGCCAAAGCCAATGGGATGAGGTTCAACAAGACCAAGTGCCAGGTCCTGCACTTTGGCCACAACAACCCTAGGCAACGCTACAGGCTTGGGGAGGAGTGGCTGGAAGACTGTGTAGAGGAAATGGACCTGGGGATGTTGGTCGATGCTTGGCTGAGCATGAGCCAGCAGTGTGCCCAGGTGGCCAAGAAGGCCAATGGCATCCTGGCTTGTATCAGAAATAGTGTTGCCGGTAGGAGTAGGGAAGTCATTCTCCCTCTGTACTCAGCCCTGGTGAGGCCACACCTTGAGTACTGTGTCCAGTTTTGGGCCCCTCACTGCAAGAAATACATTGGAGCGTGTCCAGAGGAGGGCGACAAAGCTGGTGAGGGGTCTGGAGCACAGGCCTGATGAGGAGCAGCTGAGCGAGCTGGGTGTCATGGTTTTGTGATTTTTGGTTATTGGTATTCCACATCATAACATCATGTAGTGGATATACCTGGTTCTCAGAAGAGAAGGACTACTACAATCCCCACGGTACTTTGCTCCTCTGTTACCATTTTCCAGCCGGAGGGAAAAGATAAAAGCTCACAGTATAAAAACTTGCAGATCACGAGACCTCTTCCCTTTTTCCGCCGTCTCTCATCTTGGCAGCACCTCGCTCTCCAGCCGTCTTATCGTCGGTAGTAGAGTAAGGCCTACCTTGATTTTTGGGACATTCTCTCTCTGTATTGGATTTATCAGCTTAAATTGTAATTATATTGTATTATAGTGTGTTGTTTTGCATTCCGATATCTTATTTAGTAAATTAGTTTGTTTCTCCTCAGATTGTTGCCACTGTTCTTTGCTCTCAGGGCCATCTCCTTACCCTTTTCCCCTTTTCCCTTTTCCCGGGGCGTGGACCCGTGGATCCCCCGTCCCCTTCGTCACGGAATCGGGCCTAACGCCCGTAAACCGTTGACACTGGGATTGTTCAGTCTGGAGAAGAGGAGGCTCAGGGGAGTTAGCTCATTGCTCTATAACTACCTGAAGGGAGGTTGTATTGAGCTGGGGGTTGGCCTCTTCTCTCTTGTAACTAGTGACAGGATGAGGGGGAATGGCCTCAAGTTGTGCCAGGGGAGATTCAGGCTGGACATTAGGAAGTACTACTTTTCTGAAAGAGTGGTCAGGCGCTGGAATGGGCTGCCCAGGGAGGTGGTTGAGTCACCGTCCTTGGAGGTGTTCAAGAAACATTTAGACATTGTGTTGAGAGACATTGTTTAGTGGGGTTATACTGGTGGTAGGTGAATGGTTGGACTGGATGATCTTGTAGGTCTTTTCCAACCTAGCTAATTCTATGATTCTATTATTCTATGGTTCTATGATTCTATGATCATATTCCAGGCCCATGATTAATGTAACTCCAGTTTAGATTGCTTTGCTATACTTAGGTTGTGAAGATCTCCAAGGATGGAAGTTCCCCAACTTCTCTGAGGTGCCTGCTTTTCATGCTTTTACTTGGTGTGTGGTGTATTCATCATTCTCTGCAACTAGTCAGCATTTGTGCTGTTGTAATCTGTGACTGCTGCTTTTTGTCTTCTTTCTTTGCATCTCTTAGAGGATTTTGGATTCTCATTCTCTGTAGAACGCTTTTAGACATGAAGACTGCAAGTAGGTCACCTGTTAGTCTTCATCCTTAGACTGAGCAAATGCATATCTCTCAACTTCTTATTTTGTGTCAGTCTCTTGAACTTAGTGGTCATCCACAGAACTCTCCCCAGTTTGTCAGTATGTCCCTCATGTTGTGACACAAAGCAGGACACCACATTCTAGCTGAAAATACATGAGTTCTGAGCGGAAAAGAAAATATTGCTTCCATTGGCTGTGCTCTTCCTGATGAAGTCAAAGCATGCAATTGGTCTTTACTGACACAAAGGCACTCTGCTAAGTTGCATTCAACTTGTCATCTAACACTTTACGTCCTTTTCAGCAGAGCTGCTATATAGCCAACCACTACAGTCTGCACTGATCCATCCAATTTGCAGGGCTATGCATTTGCCTTTGCTTAAAATTATAAGGCTTAATTTGGCCCAGTCCTCCAGATCTCTTAGGTCTCTTTGAGCTGCATCTCTGCCCTATTCTCACAAGTACTACTCTCTGCAATTTTTTGTCACGTACAAACTTGGTTTTGACTATGATAGTTCATTTCCTTCGTAGAGGCTCTTATGATGCCGTGTTTTGGATTTTTGAGGAAAATAGTTGTAATAACACAAAAAATATTTTTAGTTGTTGCTGATCAGTGCTTCCACACAGCCAGAACTTTTCTGATTCTTATGCTGTCCTGTCAGCAAGGAGACTGAGGGTGTACAAGGAGATAAGAGGGCACACAGCCACAACAGCTAACCCAAACTGACAAAACAAATGTTCCATACCATGTGGGGTCATGCTCAGTGATAAAACTAGGGTAAAGAAGGGTGGGGGGGACAGAAGTTTGCAATGATAGAGTTAGTTTTTCCAGGAAACCGTTATGTGTGATGAGCCCTGCTTTCCTGGAAGTAGCTGAACAAATGCCTGCCAGTGGGAAGCAGCAAATTAATTCCTTGCTTTGGTTTGCTTGTGTGTGCAGGTTTGCTTTACCTAGTAAACTGTTATTATCTCAACCCATGAGTTTTCTCAGTTTTACTATATCATTTCTTTCCTCCATCCCAGCTGAAGAGAGTGGCTGGGTGGTGCTGAGCTTCCTGCCAGGGCTAAATCACAACGATGTTTTACATCCCATCATCCGTATCACTGGTGAAGGTTTTAAACAGCATTGTCCCTAGTGCTGACTCCTGAGAAGGGCCATCAGTCAGAAGCCACAAAATTGACCATCACTTTTTCAGCCCAGCGGTCCACCACAGTTAGATAGTCCAGCAGTCTGTATTTATTTCTTCAGTTTGGCTACAAGAAGACTGTGGGATACGAAGCTGAAAGCCTTATTAAAGTAACTGACACCCACATCTTAACTAATTGCTACATCATAAAAAGCAATTGTGGACTGTGGAAACCACCAGGTAATTTCCTGCTGAACAAGCCATTTTCCTGCCCTGCAAGTTCTTGATGCTGGCATTCATAAGGACATGCACCGTACTTTTCCAAGGCACAAAGGTGACACTTGCAAGCCAATGCTTTCCCATATATTCTTTTCCTTCCTGAAGATGACCATTACATTTTCTCTTTCTTTGACAGTCCTTCAAAAGCATGTCATCTATGCCTTATAGCCATGGGCTCACATGGCCTTGTGATGGTACATCAGCAGCTGGTGGTAAGCTATAATAATAGCCTGCTATTAACATTCATTAGTTTCCATTTTCATTAGTTCCAAATCAAGCCAAGTCATGGTTTACCCCTCTCCATTCCAACCCTATCTGACTGCGCAATCCTTCTACGTTTCTTCTGAGTAGACCCTCCCTGCTTCTGCCTTGTATATATTTTCTTGTAATTTCTCTAGAGATCCCCATTCATCGAAGTTGATATTCTGCTATTCTCATAAATAACAATTTAATATTACAATAGACTGTTTTTCATAATTTTTAGTCAGGGGCAGATATTCAGCATCAGTTAATCTTCTTAACTCCACTGTGTTTAGTGAAGGTATTTAATTATGTGCCATCTCTGAATCTGATCACTCATTCATTCATTTTTAATTGATTATAACTTACAGTGATAAAACTCTATTCTTCATGACATACAGTGCAAAATATACTTACAGTGTCTTTTACAAAACAGTTTGGAATAAGAGCCCATACACTGATGTATAATAGAAATAATCTGAGGTGCTACAAAGTACATAATTATGTCTTGCTAAACTGAAAAATAAATACTGAAAATGTATTCTCATCTTATATTTGTGTGTGTGGGTACGCATGTGTGTGTATGTTAGAAAAGTATCACATTGCCATGGACTATAAGTCAAATGTTTTTATTTAATTTAGAACTTCAATATTCAGATCATTTTATATTCATGGTGTACCTGTATAATCAGTCCCTACTATGTACACATGTGCCATCTCCATCTTAGTAAACAGAAGGGATCTACATATGTCCGTAGGCACAGATATGAAGTTATATCTTCTGTATGCTCAGGAAGTGGAAAAAGAAGTATAATTACATGTGCTAATACTAATTTTATGACCTTAGTTTTAGTATTGCTTTCTTTCTGTTTGGTAAAATAAGACTTTTTATTATTATTACATTTGGGAACATACAAATAATCACATTGTGATTAGAACTAGAGGCAGTGGCCTCAAGTTGCACCAGGGTAGATTTAGTCTGGACATTAGGAAGTACTACTTTTCTGAAAGAGTGGTCAGGCATTGGAATGGGCTGCCTAGGAGGTGGTAGAGTCACTGACACTGGAGGTGTTCAAGAAACGTTTAGACATTGTGTTGAGGGACATGGTCTAGTGAGAACTATTGGTGATAGGTGGACGGTTATACTGGATGATCTTGTAGGTCTTTTCCAACCTTGTTGAGTCTATGATTCTATGATGGCAAAAGCAGTTTTGTGTCTGATGAGATCAGGCCTGATATTCAGGTTATACCTATGACAGAATACTGAGATTTTGTTTCAGTTTTTGATGTGATTAAAATCTTTATGTACTTGCAGAGTAAATAAACACATATTTGTTGTGAGTTATTAATTATGGAGTAGAACACAAGAAATCTGGGTACGTGATTTAACTAAATTTTATTTGAATTTACAACTTTGAATAATTTTAGATCATCATTTATTATTATAATTGGATATAAAATTGAAAGATTAAAGAAAAAAAAGATTTTATATTCAGCTCACTCTGTCAGATTAAGCTGAACAGATTTTTAAGAAAGGGTAAAGTCTATATGTGGCTCCAAGTAAAACTCAAGAGAGTTTCCCAAACTGCCTCCAGAAATAGTGCTCTGAGCTTATTGAAGCTGGCCAGGCCTGATCTACAAATACAGCTCTGCTACACAGGGAGTCTGGGTGACTGTTATCAAAGGCATTAAACATGCTTGTGCAGGCAATGGAAACATGTACATTCACACAAATCATTTTTACAGTAACTGTGACAGAAATACAAGCCAATTTACGATTATCATCATGATTAAACATACTGGGAGACAGGACAATGTAAAACACAGAAGAAATCTGACAAAAAGAGATAAGAGGGTGGATAAATAAATAAATAATCCTTTGCAGCTTCTAAGCATCCCTGAAAGGAAAATTCCTGCTTGCTTTTCTCCCATGTGTACCTTTATGCGTTTTTCCAAATACATCCCAACTCCTGTACCGGCAGTGGAGTGCTGCACCTCCTGGCACAGCAAAAGCCTGTGGATCTCTCCAGGGAGAGATACTGCGTGACAGCTGCTGAGCCTGCTCAGCCTCAGCCCAAGGCTGAGCACAGTGCTGTTCTAATGAGTCTAAAGTTGCCAGAGTTTTGGCAGCTGACCTTAACACTGTGACCTCTCTGCCTGTGCTCCTCATCAAAAAGGACCCCAACGTGCCCTAAATTCTCCAGCAATTGTGCTGTGCACAGATCCATTTAGACAGTCTAAATCAAAGTAATCCCCACATAGAAATATGCTGCTTTGAACTAACGGATGATTTGTTCTTATTTATATATAGAAGTATACACCCAGTATTAATAATCTGTAAAATACATCTGAAATTTACATGTTCACTAGCAGACCATTAGAGCTGGGGTATGGTAAAAAGACAGAAATAATTTTATTGATTCCTGATGTTCAGATTTTGTATTGTGATCCTCTGTCCTTGCCTTAGTTACTGAGAAGTGCCTTATTTTGTAGCTTTGCCCCATGTGCCCTCCCCACTACCCCTACAAATATCTCCACATACCTATGTATTTTTTTTTTTAACTTGATGGGAGTTTAGTGTATTATTCCTCTACAAATGTCTTGGGAAGTGCCTAAAAGAAGATGCATTAGTGTTTTGATCCAGTGACTATTAAGTCAAAGAAAACGATTGCATGAATTTAATGTTTTTTTTCATTGGTATCACACAGAATCACAGACTGGTGAACTTTGAACAGGTTGGCAGGGACATCTGGGTCCATCTGCTCCAACTGCTGCCCAAGCAGGGACTCCCAGAGCAGGGTACCCAGGACCACTTCCAGGTGGCTTTTGATCATTTCCACAGCCTCTCTGGCAACTTGTACCACTGCTCCACCACCCTCACTGTAAAGAACCTCCTGTGTTCTAGTTTGGGCCCATTGCCTCTTGTCCTGGCACTGGGCACCACTGAGAAGCCCTAGCTCCATTCTCTTTGAACCTCTGTTTGTGACAGCATCCTTCCATCAGATACATAGATCACCAGTGTGTGCTAAAATTACATTTTTGCAAAAGTGTGAGAATCACAATTTAAATATTTAGACTCAATCATTGGTGATAATAACCTAATTTTTTTTTTCAAGCATCTAGAACTAGTACATTTTTTAATAGCATTTGCACTGGAGTTAGAGACTTAAATATTATTATATATGTTGAAATCCATTTCAAAGTTCTCTTTAACTTGCATCTCAGTTTTATCATCCAGATTTCACATGAAAGCTCATACATCTTTTATTTGCACTTCTGTTTTATTAAGATGAAATAATTACACTGCTAATGTGTAAAATAAATTCATTTTTTCCATAAACGTAGATATAGACAGTCATTATTTTACATAGCATATAATATAATAGCATTTACATAGTATATCATTAGAATCATATGGGTTATTTACTTGGCATAACATCAGATAAACACATAATTCTTTGCTGGGCTGAAACTTAACCATATGCACGAGTCCCTAGTTCATCACAGCCTTATAAAGTTGCACTTACTTTAATTGAGTTGTTTGTAATACTCAAATTTCAAAAAGAGGCAGAAAGCAAAGAAGAAAGGGAAAATCCTTCACACTTATGTAGATGCTTGGCAGGGGCAAATTTGCAACTGTTAAATTCTGGCAAAATTATAGTATGCTTATAAAAGGGCATATATCTTCAAGCAATAGGTAATGCTATATGAATTTTGCTGCTGCTATAATGATAATCAGTATGTAGAATATATTATGCAAAAATCAGTAAGATTAATAATATGTTATCCCCCCTCTTCCACAGTCAGTGGAATCCATTTGTTATTAATGGTAATACATTTAATTTAGTTGATTAATTTGGAGCCAGGTCAGAAGTTAGGGACATTTAGGAAATGATCAGCTTGTAATTCCATATGCTAAATATTAAAATAAAGTGCCTCACACTGGTACTCTGGTAGATGTCACTTCACAGTGAATTAAAATTGCTTCAGACCTCAAGAATCAAAGAAGAATTCAAAATTATTCTGCTATATAGTCACACTCACGGATATAATTAAAGGTCTGTCAGCACTTTCATTACATAAAGCCATTTTTAAGCAGTTCATAAGTTGGCCATGACATTTTGCTTAAAGCTGGAAATGGGCTGTGAGTTTCCTGCCTGAGAGTGAAGTTTTGTTTCTTATAAATGTAATTGGAATCAGATTATATTCCTGTGTTTTTCATCCATGACAAAGGGGTTAAAGAACATTATCTGTTTTTTATATTCCTCCCACACGTACAAAATAGCTCTGTACTTCAGTTTGTTACCTTGCAGATAATTAGGCTCCAAAATTATGTAGGCAGATTCAGCACACGAGCTAGATCACTGTCCCATAGTCACACAAACTGGTTAAGACACTACTCTGGTATGGTTTTGGACCATGACAGTTGGAGCTTTCCCAATGTTCTGGGGCACATCAGGGAATGTCACAATCCCAGGACAGTTTGGATGCAGATATTTGAGAAAAGTGATAACTCATACATAAGCTAAGCTGAGAACAATCCCATGTGCTTATTCATTTGTTTATAGGTGTCAAATAGATGTCTGTTTTATTTGCCAGTATAGACCTAGTCATAGTATGTTTCACAGAGACAGAGTGGTCCAAGATGTTTCCAGTTCAGCATGTGCTCACCATGCTAGCTGGTATGTAGTGGCGTAGAATCATTTTAAGATGCCAATTTGGTTTGAATTTAATTCTAAGTAAGAAGAAGTTAACTTCCATAGAAGTCTCAAAACAGACAGAAAAAATCTCACATATTACTACCAGTATTTATCTAAAATGTATTAATATTTAGGTAGAGCTTACTGAAAAACAAAGAGTGAGATTGCTGCAACTTTTTAAAAGGGTGGTTCACAGAAATGCTGCTTTACTGACTGTTGTGGACTGCGGAGGTGATAGACAAGACAAATGTATGCATGCTCTCTGCCAACGAATCCTTTGAGAGGAAAGTGCTTGCTCATTCCCATGAGTTATCATGAGATTGCTGAAGAGGTTAAAGGAGCTCAGCATGCCCATCCACCATTCAAACAAACCTTTTCCAGTATGTGGAGTATTTCCAGCCCTTCTCTCATCACTTTGAACAGCTTCCCAAGTGGAGTCACAAGTTGCTCTCAGGAGTGAAAGATAAGCAGCGCAGACTTTATTTATTTATGTGCAAGTGTCATCATAAATCAGGAAATATGACTGAAATACTTATTTTAATTTCATTAGTAGAGTACTTTTTAAATCAGAAAACTCACAAATCATTAAATCCATGGGGAGAACATTACTGGAGTCTGTTCTACCTCTAGCTTCACTTAAGAAGGCAACTAGGAGGACTTGGAGGCAAGCTGTTTTGGGAAGGCCAACACTATATGCTTGAGGAAGACATTTCAGAAAGCTACCATCAGCAGGGGTTTAGCCTTTCCTATAAGCATAGAGGCAGTATGGTAATACAACTTTTGACATGTTCTCTTCCTGGAAAATAATTAAAATTAATATAGTGTCACCAGTTCACCTGAGATAGAAAAATAAGGTAGCTATTTCATTTGAGCAGGCACTCAGGAGACCACAAACTTTATTTCCATAAACATTATGTGAGCACAGATGCAATCACAGTTTATCTCTTGACCAAGTGTTGTAATTAAAAGGGTATTTAGTTGCAGCTGTCACAAAATCTCCACTTTCTGTGAAAACAGATTATTGATCTGACAGGATCCTGCCTACCTGGCTGAGGAAAGCATCCCTGGGAATCTCCAGCTGTTTTTCAATTTGTGACATTATGAATATCTGTAAAGAAACTTATGACTTCATGAAGAAAGGAGAAGCCAAATCACAGAAGTTAACATCAGGAAGAAAAACAATGAAGAAAAGAATAGATAATACAGCTTCATTAAAAAGGCTATTGACACTTGCTAAAAATTTGGGAGAAATATGATCTGCCCCTCCCACTTCCCAAATGGAAGTGAAGGGGAAGAGGGAAGGGGAAGGGAAAGGGGAAAGGCCAGGAGAGGCAAGGAAGATGAAAATATATAACTACACTTCTGTTGAAACAGCACTGAACATTCAAGGCACATCTGAGCTGTGGGAACTAGAGATAAAAAAAATGTTTTCCCTTTAGAAAGACCATGATAGGCTGAATTCTACCCTGACTGAGCATCAGCCCTGACTTGGAGAAGCAGTACTAAGAAGGGACAGTCTTCACTGTAGATTGCTTTGCTAGAAAAGCTAACTAAACGTTTAAAGAAATATGAGGATTTGGCTTGAGACTTTCACTCCAAGTTAATGGAAGCCTCAGACCTAGTGAATTATGGACTCCATCTGCTGCAACTGACTCTCAATGAGTTGGAAGTAAATATAGTCTGTGTGTCTTACGCAGATAAGCCATGGGTTTTTCTTGTTATTTTTCCAATTTTCACAAGTATACTTAATGCAAAATGCACTGTTGATGTTAGCCTGACATTCAAGATTGTTGTGAGGTGACAGAACACAGAAAAATTCTGAAAAAAGAAGCTTATCATCTACATTATTTGAAATAGCAGGTACTTTTGCAGCTGCAAAAGGCATTCTATTGCTGTCACTGCCTCAGACTTCTGAAGCCCTCTTGTGAGAAGCAGCAAAGTCTTTATAACACAAAGAAACTATAATCAAATAATCTCTAAATGAGAGATATTATGAGTGAATAAATACATATATAGATAAACCAGATGGGTATTGAAATTTGTTTTGAAGTATCCTGTGTAGAGCCATAAAGAAAGTAGAACATAAGACTCAAGGAACCACTAAAATGGGAAGAGGCCTGTTTTGATTATTTGAACGTTGTCTGTAGCATTGTATGCCAGTTCATATAAGAAAAAGCATATTAAGCCTTCACGAACAGCTACATGAAACTACTGTTTCAGATCTTGGCAGAAATTATTTAATCTTTCGCCCATTTAAGAGAGTAAAATTAAGCAGTAAACGTAACTTTTTTCCGGGTCTGTAAAGAAGAAGGTGCTTTCTCTGTTCAACAGTTCTGAAACAGTCTCTTGTAATCTATGCAATCATCATACATTCAAATATTTGTTTATTTATTTATCCATTTATTTTACTCGGGGCTAAAATCCACACAGATATAGTTTTGCAGTACATTTCTTAGATACAGTCTAAAGTATGGAAACAGAATTTATCCACGTACCTCATTTGTGTGAAGGGATCTGGAAAACATCTTAACATAAATCATGCAGCTTTACCTGCTATATCTGCAATTACTATCCAAAATCTAACTGAAATGAAGCTGGTCTCCATTGTTTACTGTACTATGTGAATAATCTTGTTTGTGCTCTGGGTTTTAATATAGGACTCATTCTAGAAAGCTTTTTGTTCTGAGAATTTGTGTTTGCCATTATTGAATTCCTCAAACTGCATTTTTAGAATGAAAAAAAAATTGTCAGCAAGTGCATCTGGGATCTGATCCTGAGACTAATTAGGAATGCAATGGATCCATGCAAACTGGCCTTCAGGGTTTGGAAGAAAATCCTTGGAAGAAATTTGACGTCATAGGAAAATTAAGAATAGCATGACTTCACCCATCCATGGCCTAACACTTCTAGGAACTCTCCCATGTGATAGTTGAAACAAAATGGATAACAAGGATATAGTTGATTTGAGCGACTGTTCCGCACATGGGCAGAACAGAGCTATTTTAAGCTCACTTAACTGTGATCATTAAGCATTGAGGGAGAACAGAGAACATGAAGAATAGAGCTTATGGAAGACATCATAGTCCTCATCAAATTTTTGATGATTTTTTTTTTATTTCCTCTATGCATGTATTTTATATAGATAACAAACTTTCACACAATGGGAAGATGTGTCATATGAAACAGTTCAGTAAAATATTAAAAGCACATTTTGACTCTGTCACAGCCCCTTATGACAACCATGGAGATTGGACAGTGTTTTCCTAACATGCACGGTAATATGAATACTACTATCTAAAATAAAACTTCAGCTTAAGCTTCATGGTTTTGTATTCCAAAATAAACGAACTATATTGTATATTCTTTCTTAAAATAAAGTAGGTCAAGCCATTATATAATAATACCTTTATATTACTGTTAATTATCAATGTCAGAAGTCAAGGTCAGAATCTAGACTGCTATCAGTTCCCTACCATCTTTGTTTGGACTGTGTTAAGAAAAAACAGAGTAGATGATGAGGAAGTCCTCTCTGTCTTTAAAGCTTGCAAAATTACTACTAACAATTCATTATTGTTTTTTTTTTCAAAACACAGGAAACACAACTAGCTTTGTCCAGCTGTAAGCAAGTGTAAAATAATTTTAAAAAAAGCAACACCAACATTTGACCTTAATAGGCTTATTTATCTTCTCTAAGTTTCTGTAAATGATGTTTATGTAAGAAGTCACAATGAGGCCATTAATTCTGACCATAACTGGTTAGAATTGTTTCACCAACACATTTTTAAGTGAACGAAGATTATTATTGTTTGCACTGAAGATTTCAATTTTTATAAAAAATATTTCTGGAATTAAAGTAATTTCGCTTGGAAAGTGGGAAATCTCCATTTGTTTTAATTTTTGTATTGTATTACATCATTGACTAGTCAGACACAGATAGAGGGCAAATAATTGTATAACCATAAACATAGGAAATTTCATACAGTCTGTAAGTACATTCAAAAGTAAAAAGCTAAAGTCCTTTACTGAATAAGCCACTCATTTTTTCCTGTCAGGAAATCTAATCCTTTTCACCAAAAGTAAAAAATATGCAGAGTAGAAATTATAAATTCCAACTGTGCTATTCAAGCTTCAAAATTACACTCAACTCATGAGGTAAATGTTTAACTCAGAAAGCATCCAGTCTTCCACACCTCTAGTTTTTATTTCTGGACTCTAATAATCCAAACTTTGATCTGAAACATAGCGTCAGAATGTGCAGAAATATAAAGAAATACAAAGAAGCTATATGCAATACATTCACAAAGGACTTCAAAGTGAGCAAACTATCCAGACAAGCTATTATCACTGTTATTAATGCATTGTAGACCACACTGCATGCTCAATTTTGGACATACAGTGAACGTGCTGATTTTCATGGTCCCAGATTTCCTTATCATAAAAAAAAAAATAACAAAGATATAGCACAACGTAGTAAAGCTACGTTGTTTCATTAGTGTGTTGTAATAATTGCTAAATACAACAGAATATATTTCATTATCTTCATATGCAAAAAGCCTTCTATATATGTTCATAAATTCATAGTTAGATTTGTATTCATAGTTAGATTTGTATCCAGCATCTCTGAAAACTGCTTTTAATCTAAGAACTCTACTACTAGCCAATACAATTTACAAAGATTTGAGTGATTTAGTATATTAGAAGTTTATTTTAAGTTCTGATTGGATTATTTACTTTCTCTTCCTAAATGGCTGCCTGTGTTCAATGCAAAAACTTATAATCCATTAAAACATTTTCATAAAGTGACTTTTGGTTCAGATTCTGACCTCAGTTACATAACTGAAACTCCAGATTTATAGCTGCTTCTGTACGCCTGCACAATAAGGGAAGATAAAATTAAATAATTAGTTTTTTATTAGTCTTAAGAATTTGAAAAACCATATGATATCTAACATCAAGAAATGGAGGAGATGTTCTCTTAAAGCTGAAATAAAAGAACAGTTTTGAAGCAATCACTGAAAATAACATTGAGTTTATTTCTTTTCTCTATTAGGAAGAACTCTTCAGGCACTGGGAAAAGGAGACTTCCTCTTTTTGTTTTCACTCCTACACTCCAGAAGCATGATCAGTATCTAAATTTTCACCTCTAATATTCTTTTACTTTGTTATTAGTATTGAATTATAAACTCTTAATAGTTTTAAAAATTCCTGGCCTGAGAAGAATTGATAGACGGACTTGATCAAACTGTTTTTTTTTTTTTTTAATTCAGTCTTGCTGTCTGTCCCACTTCTGACCATCTGACCTGCTTTTTTTTTTTTTTACTTCAGAGTTTCCCCTTATTTTACAGTTTGCAGCACATGCTATGCATATCACTGGCCTGCACATTTGAATTAATTATGTTTTCCTGAAGAAGAAATGGGACAAGAAACTAGGCCAATTATTAGCTGTTAACCAACAGAAACACATTCGTACTAGTGGTCCCAAATGTTCCCTGGCCCTCTGTTTAAAATTAATCCATCAGAAAATCACATGGAGGATGCTCAAGACCCCCCTCCAATTATTTAAAATCATGTCATTAAGCAGACAAATGCTGGCACTGCAACTCAGCAGGCGCTAATTTAACCCATATGCTTTGGGATTGTTCCTACATCCATTTGTCCTGGCCAGAATTTATGCAAGATTTTTTTCTTCCCTATAAAGTAAAATCTGTAGTACAAGCTAACCATGCAATTTTAATTCTAAATGGAAGCTGTATAAATACGAAAAAGCTTTAGGTCAGAAAAACATATAATAACTTCTTGGAAACTAATTTTATAGAAAGGCGTATTCAAAAAGTTCAAAAAATCTGAAGGGTGGAACAAAGACGTCTAAGTTCAGTGACCATGGAACTATGTTCCAAATTAAAAATAATCAATATAAACTCCTACAGATACATTCTATTTTTCTGGAAACACCCTTATAAAAATATTAAATATGTGCCATCATCTCAGCCTCATCATCAAACTGTTTCTCTACAGTTCTCTTCCTTTTCTTAATATTGCTTCTCTCCTCATTCTTTCCTGCTTTGTCACATATTTATTATCTTCCTATATTTCTCTCTTTCATCTTCTCTTATTATTTCCTAATCTTTCCAATTTTTGGTATACCTTCCTTTGAAATCTATGCATGAAATAGACAAAATAGGTTAAGGCCTAACACCATTTGTTTTTTCATAAACTGATTTCTGTATGCTCAGTGCAGTGTAATTAACCTATTTATCAGCTTTTCATATCATGAGTCATTCAGAAATGCTTAAAATTTGTAACTGGGACAAGTAACTATTGATTAAATGATGATGAAGTGGTAACAAAACTGGGGCTTTTTTCATATTTGAAAAAGATATTTTTATAAAGCACTAAAAATTTACGTTTCTTAAAATACTAATGAAGAGAAAAAGTAAGAAAAAGGAATAAAGGTTTCTTACCTGTCTATTTACTATGTGGTTAGATGTGTTTCAGAGCAGTAATCCCAAAAGGATGATGCAAGAAGCACTTATCTACACAAAAAAATGCATCCTCATTATTTACAGATTTGATCCTCGTGAATCAGTGTATGATTTTGGTGTTTTATTTGTTCATTTTTGTTGGTGTTATAGTTTTTGACTCTGTAACAGCAGCTTACTATCTGGAAATGCTAAAAGTGCACATACGATATATAAGATATATATGCAGAAACAATAACCTCCTTCTTCAAACTTTCTTCATTTTGGGCTATTCATTTGTATGTAAATTGCACTTTGCAACTGTCATTTGATTTTTGTTTTTGTAATGGTTCATCACCATGAGAGTTAAGTATATAATTCTGCAGCATACCTGTGTATTAAGAAATGCTTCAGCCAATTAAAGATTAGGTCTCTGCTTAAAGGAATTTCAAGGATTGCATGCAGTTCCAGTTGAGGTATTTTTCTTCATTTTTGCAATCAAATTGTGAATTTTAAACAACTCCTATTTAAGAAATATCAAAAGACAATATTACTAAAGCAAGCTCATTCCTTGAACTATGCAACTTTTCACAAATTTGATGTTTTTATCCATGTACAATGAGAACGACAGTAAACATGATTAAAGCTCGGTTACAAAATCTGATACGTGAGACCAAAATCTTGGTGCCTCAAGGGATCTTCCCTCTGCCACAGGTCTGGGTTGTCATCCCAGGCTAAGCAGTCCTTCTTTTGTAGAAAATTTCTAAGATCTTGCAGTCTACATTCCAGTAAAGTCCTTAAAGCCTTAACTGGCAAAGGCTGTCCCTACTGCCTTTACAGACTATTAGATGACTATTAGTTATGTCCTTCCTGACTGACATGAAAGGACGGGGACAGAGGAGACAGAAACTAGAATTAAGAAAGTAACTGATGTATATCTATAGTTATTTCCATAGGAAATTCCAGAAGCTGGACTGTCTGAACCAGCACAATGGAAAGCTGAGGAATGGGACTTTAACAAAGTTGCAGGGAGAGCAAAAGAAAAAGTTCATGCTAGCAGAAGATGAGAGGCTACAATGATGCAGGCAGTTACACATTGCTCATGGATTAATGTGTTTCTACAGCTTCCATAAGACACTAGATTGAACAGAGAACACATTTAACTGGGATTTTAAATGATTTTTTTCCACTTGGACTCAATGGCTGGGATTTTTCTAGGAAAGATTTAATTCTGTCTTTCCAGGATATCAGCTCTACAAGAAGCATTCCTGGTAAATTATCAAAATGTGATATTACTGAGAGAGCTGCACAGTCAGGAGTTTGTGTATAATCACCAGCATCAAAATTACCCATAAGCTGGCGCTTTTATGAAAACATGAACGTTACCATTTGCTTAAAAAGAAGAATACACTGAAAAAGTACATACTTCAGGTCTCAGTCAAGACAAATTCTTATTGAATACTCATCCATCTTCATATGTTCTGACTGGACATATATGTGCATAACTGTCTAAAATATTCGTCTGTTTAACCTGCTTTCCTCAGGTAGAACTTCAGGGGAAAACACAGATATTAACATTCTAGCTGAGTCAGTTAAACCAGGACTAAAATACATAAAACTACCAGAGAAATTAATACGATATAAGAAGCCATATAAACTAGAACAGTAAAGTCATAATATATTTTATACAGTTTTCCTGAAATTATTTATAATTTTTCCCTCTTCTCTGAACAGCTGTAAAGAGTTCTTGCATTTTTTCTTATGCCCAGTGAGATCCAAGAAAGATGGCATTCTCAGCTTTGCCTCAGGGGACACATGACATGACACATGTATGATACAGCATACCTTCAGGGAAATTAATATTTTTTATCAAGTAAAAAAAAATGCTTCATTGTGCTTAATGTGAAAAATTACGCACTCCAAGGATGTGATTAATGAAATAAGTTCCACTTAATATAAATATTATTTAATTCAAAGCTAGTCATCTAATCATCTAAAATTCACTAAAACATTTCCCTGCATGTCTTCCTCTCCATGTCTGCCTTTTTGCAGTCACTAATAGTGTGCATTCCACAGGTTACATTGGATTATTTTATATTTGCCACAGTGAGGACCATCTGATACTCTCTAGTATTTCATGTTTTTGACAGAATTCATTTAGAATTAGCATTAAATATCTTATGATTCAGTTTCAGAGCAACAGAAAGTCTCCCAAGTATGTGCACTGGAGTTGTATCCAATCTTTGTTTTTGTAGGGTATGGTTTTCCAAAGCATCTCTCCTCAATTTCATCTCTGAGGATTTGGTAGTGAAAATGTATGTTGGCATATAATTCTGAACTGAGAACACGGCTTTATGAATATTAAGTTCAGTTACATAGTAACTGCTTAGCTGCAAGGTAAGTGTCATATACAAAAGAGATAGTTGAAATTGCTGGAGTAAATTTTTTCTAAAACCTTGCCACTCCTATTGTCTAACATTCTTACCCTTTTCACAGGACTTTTATTGCACAATGTATCTTAAAGCAAAATTCATCTTTGAAATCAACAGAAAGAAACAGGAAAAGTTTAACAGAGAAACAATTTTTTTGGAATAAACATTGTTTATAGATCATTCTGTAGGCTTACTTTTGAGTCAGTTTCATAATCCAGAGCTGGTTCAGAGCTTTTATAAATCATTCGCTATCTGGATCCACTAAAAAGAATGTAGTTGTTTTAGCTAAAGAATGCAGCAAAGAAAAATGAATAACAAAATGGTTAAATGAACAACATGATTTTTTTCTTTATGCCTTTTTAGAAAGTACTCTTGAAAATAACATTCTGTGAATTGATATTAATCATATGAGGACAGATCATGTTAAAAAAAAAAAAAGACTAGTGATCTAGTTCCAAACTTCAGAACAACTTTGAATCCTGTTAAATTTTCATTTCCATGCTTCCAAACCATTTTTATACTGTAACATTTATTTTTGATAATGCTCAGAACTATAAATCATTTTATTTTACAGCCCTTGAGTCTTAGGATTTATGAATGCAGAAGAAAATCTGTTTCATATTTGTATGCTCTACTGTTTGGAATTACATGCTAGCAGAAGAAAATCTTTCCTTATACAAATGTGATAACAAAAGAATATATGAAGGTGCCCTTGCTTAGGTATGACTAGTTGGACTCAAATGGGAAGATCTGGTGTGTTATTTTACTTGAACTTTGAACGATAAATAAAGTTCTTGGCTCAGAAAAAGAGGAATGCTATTACAATATATTTGAGTCGTATACTCCATTCTGTTTCTGTTTTGTAACCGCAATTTACTGTAAGACTCTCAGGAAGGGGATCAAGTGTTCCTAGTTTAACATGACTGTGTATGAACTTTGTTCACAGTTAGCTCCCAGTCTGGACATTGGTTCTCTTAGGTTGTTAAATCCTTTTTTGTTGCTGTTGTTCAGTCCAAAGTTCTATTGTGGATCCGAAACACTGTTTTCCAATACAAACTACTGTGCACTTGCATTAAAAAATAATAATTTTCATCAACAAATTCTCAGGCTCTCATCATTACATGCAGAGGATCTTGCTGTGTTTCAAATACAGCACAGAAACACTAAATATATCTGCTTTCCCTGCATAAGCATAAAAAACCTCCATCTAGCAATGGGACTAAATTAATAAAAGTTTTCTTTTGTTTCAAATATATTTAAACATTTAAATAATTTGGAAGAAAATGTGTGCAATTTACACAGACTTCAGAGAACCAATCAGAGAATTGTTTGAGTTGAAAGCGATCTTTAAAGGCCATCTAGTCCAACTCCCCTGCAATGCACCGACACACCTACAGCTAGATCTGGTTGCTCAGAGCCCTGTCCATCCTGACTCTGAAAGTCTCCAGGGATGGGTCATCCAGCAACTCTCTGGGCAACATGTTCCAGTGCCACCTTTTGTTACCACCCTTGTTATGAAAAGCTTTTTCCTTATATTCAATTTAGATCTCCCTCCTCTGGACATGGAGACAGGTCCATGTCTCTCCTGTGCTGAGGAATCCACGTCTGGATGCAGGTGAGGTCTCAGCAGTGCAGAGTAGAGGGGCAGGATCACCTCCCTTCACCTGCTGGCCTCACTTCTTTTGATGCAGCCCAGGATATGGGTGGCTTCCCGAGCTGTGAGTGGACATGGCTGGCTCAAGTCCAGCTTGCCATCCACCGGTACTCTCAAAGTTTTTCAGCAGGGCTGTGGTCTATCCTTACATCCCACAGCTTGTACTGATAGTGGGGGTTGCCATGATCCAGGTGAAAGACCTTGCACTTTGATTTGTTGAACCTTATGAGGTTCTCCTGGGTACACTGCTCAAGCCTGTCTAGATCTTGGGTGTGTCATCCACAAACTTGCTGAGGGTGCACCACTGTCGATATCACTTAACAAGACACAAAAAAGTGTTGGTTCCAGTACAGACCCCTGAAGGACACCACTCACCACTGATCTCCCTCCAGACGTTGAGCTATTGACCGCCACTCTCTGGGTACAGTCTTGTAACCAGTAACCATCAACCATTTTCTTGCCATGAGCCAAGGCAATTTCACAAGGGCAGCATGAGCTTCAAAATTTAACCCTGGACTGACTATAAAGACAAAAAAGATGACATCAAAAATATAAAATCTCCAAAGTGGCATTTTCTTCTATTTTAAAGTAATGAAAAGTCTAATGCAAGCTAGGCATATTTGCAGGATTTCCATGGTCTTGACCCAACAATGTATTCTGTCAGACAATCTCATGTATCTACAGAAATCACTGAAATCAGAGTTGCATTCGAACAGATATCTGACCAATTTTCACTACGATGTTCATACAAAGACATAGAGAAAAAAAAAGATAAATATTTCATAAAGCAGTAATTAAAATAATTGACATTTTCATTCATCCACATGCAAAATTAGCCAAAAATCCACTCTAAAAGCAAAGTTTTCCCTCTTACAACATATGTGTTCCATGCTGGTAAGTGAATGCCCTAATGCTTACATTTAAATAGCATTCCTGCTCAAAAATCCATCTGTTCAAGTGCTGTTTCAACCAATGGCACTCAAGTTTAGTTTGACAAACAGGCTACATCAGCTTAGCAAGGCTACTTCCCTCACTGTTTCTCACAAGGATTTAGATGGACTTCTGCTTATCATTGTCTTTTCCCAGGGTCAGCTGTTCAAAAACAGCATACCTATGATTCAAGTGGAGCGCTGAACAGAAGTTCTTGAGTGCTATCTCTCAGCAGCTCCTCCTGGAGAAGGCTCGTACCACTTCATTTTAGCAATCTCCCCGTGGAAGTTCTCCATTCAGGCATAGCCAATGAGAAGCCTGACTAAATGTGCACAGCAGATTATGTAGGAAATTGTTTCCATGTGTCTTATAATTTATCTCACTAGTTTCTTTAGGATATGGATCTCATGCAGCAACTGTATGGACAACTACTGAAGCCATATACATTTCAGGACTTGATACTGAAATGTCTAGGCAATAAAATAGCAGTTGGGACAAATTTACTTGACTGAAACAAGTTTTCCTAGTGCCAGTGAATTGCTCCCATAATTTTTGAAAGGTCTGATTTTATTTACATATAAATATGCATTGCAGAAATATTGTCAGCACTGAATAGTTCTGGTCACGAGACAAAAGCTAACAAAGTAATAATTGATTTCAATTAAATTAATAAAAAATAATAATTAACTCCAAGAGGAAAAATGAATAAACACCCAAGTATAGTTAAATATCCTTGTCCAGCAAAGGCCATTTGTGACATGAAATGGAAGTTTTTCACGTTAAAGTCATTTCAGAATCTGAAGGCTAAAGCTACTGATGCATTGTAATTCATGCCTCATATACACTGGAGTTATTTTACCTTAACACCTCTAAGAACACAAAGATAAGACAGAAGAAGAATTAGGAGCTACTGTGGACTTTCCAGATGCCTATCTTCTAGTGGGTAGTGTTCGTGTCTGTGGCAGTGGGGTGGTACTAAATGATCTCTAAGGTCACTTCTAACCTAAACCATTTTATGATTCTATGATCCGTGACGGAAGAGGTCCTTTGCTTATCCCCTTTAGTGCAGATGAAAATGTATTCACTTTAAACAACTATTACATATAATTCCTGTTATTTCTCATTTAGCCTCAGAAAATCTTCTCCTTAATCCATTGTATTTACAATGTTATTCCACATCACCACCTTGTTCAGATTCTGACTTATCTTCCTTGGTTAAAAAAGACTTCCCACAAACATTTGCTTTACTATCTCATGATGTTCTTCTATTCTGTTCCTTAAAGGTTTCCCTTTAGATAAAAACAGCTACAGAAAATTTGCCAGCTGACTGCAGTTATGAACAGGTTTATTATAGTGTGTCCCTGTGACTTACCATGTTTCTGTAGCATATTTCTTGTCTCAAACTGCATTCTACAGCTCAGAAATTATTTTGTACCCTTGGACAGCTGTCATGCTATGGTTCTTGTCCACTGAACGAGGTGCTACTTTATGTAAGGCATTGATATGCTTTGCATTGTTAAATATGCATTCTGTCTGCCTTGATAATTTGTCTTCATGACAGTGAAAGAATTATCAGAAAATGTGCCTAAAATATTGCATTTACCAAGTTGCAAAGATTATACAAGCCATGCAAATAAAACAGAGAGTATAGTAAGAATTTGCACAGCGTACTTGTTTTTTGTACCCTGGAAAAATTATTCAAGCCAAATCTACATTGGCTGCTACAGAGGGTTGGCTTAATACCTCAAAAGAGAATCCAGGGCACTTGTTCAAACAGATCCTGTACCGCATGCTCTTAGCAGAGCTAGCAAAAAGTAGATACAACCAGGCAGTGTTTAGAAAAGTGGCTCTGAAGTGAGGGGTTATGCAAAAGGCATGTATTCTTACTCTCATCTTGGCAGGAATGATTTCCAGATCTTCAGTTCCACTGCACTCTATCTGAATAGACTGAATTCACTTGAATTTTGTGACCAGACCTAAGTTTTCTCAAGGAGCTATCTGAACAGACATGATGAAACATTAGATATAGTAGTATTACCTTGTATTTTTAGTCGTTAGCTCCCATGTAGAATGCTGTAGGATTTGTTTTCTCCTTGTATTAACAGCCTTCTATTTACTGTCATTTCAGTTTTACTGTCTACAACAAAGGCAACATGAGATTTATGAAATATAGTGGCCTACAAATGTCTTCCCTGTGCACTAATTTATGTTTGTATCACACTGGTCTACTGAATAAACTTTGAAGTTCAATGATAACTAACTTGCCCGCTTATGTAAAAAAACACATGGTTTACATTCACATTATTCATTAGTACATAGAATGGAATTTATAAAGTCTGGTGTCTCTCAACTTCAGAGACACTGGATGAACGCTGGGCTTCTCAATATTGTCAAACAGACCAAAGCTGTACCATGCTACTTAACAGATATTTATTTATTTATTTAGAAAGGGAAATGAGTAAGATCACATCAGTGATTGTTACTGTGATGGTAGCAATTTTAACTGTTACTAGTGTCTGAGAATGACAGTCTATCATTTTTTTAAATGGCTTAGCATGCATCATGGATAATTCAATTTCAATCAATTATTGCCAATAGGACATGTTAAATGCAGAAATCAAATCTTTTTTTTTTTAGCAGCAGTCTACGTAAAATCCACCAGAAGTGTTAAGACATAAAATAAAATGTATCATTAATAAGTTTATGAAAAGAGGCACTTCAAACACTGATAATGAATATAGCAGATCTCTGCATTGCGCAACTAAAATTCTTTCACAGTAGAGAAATTTCCAGATAGTCTATAGTCAGCATGGCTGCTTTATGCCATCTACAGACTCAAAGCTGAAGAGACATCATGGTTTCCAGTTAGGGAGTGTATTTTTAAAATATTTGTGAGCATAAACATAACCAACAATATTCACATTATTATTGTCAATGTGCTTTTTATTGAAATCTGTGTTAACCTGAGTTTATTAAAGTACAACGATGAGCAGGTGGAAATATGAGAATTAATTCTTGCTTTACTACCAAATTTATTTTGGTACTGAAAATTTTAGCTGCAATCTATTTTATCAAAGCCATGAAGAATCCTTGGAACTCAAGAAATTCCATGTTTGAAAAAAATATTAGTTTTATTATTGAGCTGAAATCAAGAAAATATTGAATTAAGGTTTAAATGCTGTTGATCCAAAAACTGAAATATTTTAGAAGCAGGAAAAAAAAATATCATTTATTTGGAAAATACTGAAGTAAAATAAGATCAAAAGTTGTCCAGAATATAATTAACATGTGAGAGAGATGACGTAAAAAGAATGAGTAACTATATTGAAATCATGAGGAATAAAGAGCAGCCTATAATGCTGTTTTAGAAACAGGAAAAGACATCTGGGCTTCAAAGAACTATGCTGCAGAAAGGAGACAAATGTCAAATCTGTTCAATAGAGAAGATATTTTGGCAACTGTCTAGGGTGGTTCCTCAGCTGTAACTCCTCAGGGTAGAATGTTCTAGTTCTGCTGACCTTCATTGACAGCAAGTATCTACCAAAATCATCCTGCAATCTATTCTTGGTCTCAAAATATAAGATTACCAACTGAGTTAGAAGAATAAACCCAACAAAATGCTTTTAAAATTTGAAGAACCACGGCATTTTGGATTCTATCCACATTAAATACTGCTCTATTTCAAATACATGAGAACATTTACTGGTATTAAACAACTCTGGGAGTTGTCACTGTCACAAAGGAGATTAGTGTCTTGTGCATTCCTCATGGTATTTTCAACTTCTGAACCAGTGAGTAAATTTTTATAATGAAAAACTGTTGCTATATTAGTACCGACTTCATTTGTCTCTTAAATGCTAAATGAACTTTAACCTTATGAATCCAAAAATTCTGTAGAAACCAAAATCTTATCACTCATACATAGAAATAGAAAATATTGAACTTACTAATATCCAAGCCAAACACTATCTGTTAAACAGAAAATGAACAGGTGATAAGACTATTTACTTCTAGGTCAGTTCCTTTTAGTCTTCTCAGATTCATTCCAGCAGGTCTATTTTCTGTCACATTAATAGAATGCACAAGAAACAACATACATCAAAGGTTTATTTACTCTAGAGAAAGCTCTGATGTCTTTTACTCCCAAACCAGACTTTTGCAAATAGACTGATGTGAACAACATTTTTACTAGGTCAAATGAAATGGGTTTGAATATTAAGCAACAGCTTGTTCTACATATATTGCCTTTCTTAGTCACAATTTTCAACGTCTTCTCATAGTAAAGGACATCAAGTTGGGAAGAATCATTTCCCTCAAAGAAAAACTCTGTTCTAAATAATAAAACTCTAGTCACTCATTTGACTATTAACATAAGTCTACATGTGTGTGCTTCTCTGAGTAATGTGACACATTTTGTTTTGTCACCGTTACTGGAAACTCCTACTTCCTCTCTGCTTCCATAATGTTTCAAGAAGTGATCAACTAATACTTGCACACAGTAATTTTCTTTCAATCGTGACACAATATGAAGAGATACATTATTCTCTATACTCTATTCCCCTTTTTTTTGCCAACATTTTCAAATTTCTCATGTGCAGAGTAAACTCTTCAGATTGTGTAACTCTCATTAATATATATTTCTATCTAAATTAAAAATGTATATATATTCATAGGAACTACCATAAAATATAACCACTGAGATAGAATTTAATATGTCTATTGTTTCTTGAGACATGAGTTTCAAAACTGTTTTGAAAAATGTGTCAGAACTTCAGTCCAAGAGGAATGAATTTTCCAGAAGTTCTGGTACTTATTTTAACTTTTTGCACTGGAAATCATATGAAAGCTATTCTGGACAGAGTTGAATATCCAGCTAAAGCCTAACTCTAAGGTATTCTTATTTGTTTTCCATATACTCATATCCTGAATTTCTATTCAGTTTAACTGATTTTCATTAATCAGATTCCACCTCAAATTATTTTTATGATAATAATAATAGAAGAGAGTTATCAATGTGGTTTTGTTATAATGATGAACTCAGTCTATAATGGGAAAAATCTGTAGCCATTTAAATTGAATTAGTAATCAGAAAAAATAATGAATTCCTCTCTAAGTGTTCTTAGTTCCTAACCATTGTCAATGGATGAAGATGTACATAATTACAATGAACACTAGCTAATTGATACTACTTTCTGAGTATTCTCAAAAACAAATCAAAATCTGACTGCTCATGAGGTCTGAAGTTTTCTTCTATATATGGAATAAGCATCCAGGAATTATGTTGCGAAGTGGTAGCAGAACAGGACTGGGATATTTCAAGACTTTCATTATATATTACTGCTGCATTAGAATTAGAAACATTGCAGAATTGTCTGCAAGTCAAAGCTAATGACCAAATTTTCACTTATATACCTGATCTATCTTCAGTAGCACACTTCTGGCCAGATTTTGTACTCTAGGGGAAACCCAGCTGTACTTGCTACTAAAAACTACAATGATTTTGTCCTGTGACTGCCTTTAAACTGGCCAGACAGGATGCTTGCCTAGGAACTTCCCCCTAAGGTACTATCCTAGGAGAGTTCCTGGATCATTTCTTGAAAGGCCATGATGTATGTCTCTGACATAAGGCAGGCAGGGCTTTTTCCTCTCAGAAAGCTCTTGTCATTCATATTTCACCACTTGCAAAGGAAACGGTTTTGACAGGAAAAAAAACCAACATCACTATTCACATGTTCTTTCAGTAAACTTACAATTAGTTATGTGTTTGTTTATCAGGAAACTAAAAAATATTGATTGTGAAGTACTTTCTTTCCTGACAGAAAAAGAAAATTGTTTTAGATTGTCAGTTCACGCCTTTTTACATCAGTAAAAATGTGCTGTTATTTGTAATGACACTAGCACCTGAAGAATAAGATGTAAATAAGCATATTTAGAAAATGTGTATACTTTTCTTGAGAGCTGAAATATTTTCTTTTAATATAGTATTTAAAAGGATTTCACATACATCCCAGATAATTTGAAAGCTCACATTTATAAAGAGAATTTCTATGGGATATAATTAAATCATAATTCAAGCAGAAGTCTTCAGCAAGCAAAGAAGGCATATGGGAGGTAAGGTTCCAAAACTACCTCTTTTGTTAAATACTCTTACACCTTGATTTGGGATCGCGCATCAGTGGCACAGTCTAGGCATTTATAAACTGCAATTTCAAACCTTCCTTTGCACTTCATGTTTTAAAACAGTAAAAATCCCTGAGGGGCTTGAGGGCTTGTAGAATTGTGGCTCATTAAATGGACTTCTGCCTATTTCTTCTGACGCTTCTGCACAAACTTATAACGTTTCCTTTAATGAAGTAGCTTGTAGTAGAAGAGGAGTGTGCTCTACTTGATCATGCTTGTGGAATGTCTTTTGTAAAACAAAAGTATTTTGGAAGCTGTGTTCATGGAATGAATGCAGACTCCAAATTTGACTCTGTCCAGTGTTCTTAAGTGATTGAGTATGAAGAAAATCCAGAACTCACTCAAGTCAGTGTTGAATTCTTGTGAGCTGCCAACAATTCGGTAAGATTTTCTCCTTCCAACAGCAACAGGATCATAAGTTTGGCTTAGTTCTGTAGTTGAAGGCTTCATCTTCCTGAGGCTTGCTAAGCCAGAGATAAATAATGAGATCAGCTGTAACATTAGGAATCATGATAAATAAAGACTAGAGCAAGTCAGAACACTTCTAAAGGAAGAAGAAGACAATAACATCTTTGTGCCAGTTTGGTTGATTGGCATAATGCTGCACTTGAACCAAGTTCTTTCTTAATGGATAAGATTAGTCTCCCAGCTGATCATCTTATTCAGGCACCAACGCCCCTGCAGCAGACCAAGCAGCTGCATCAGTTTAAGGCATAACCCCTCATCTTTCTGCTTTGGTTTTCTTCTGCCAGAAGTTATGCAACAGAACCAGGGGTAACGAAAGCAAATGTGTTTATGCCTCAGTACAAATTAATTTGTGCAACTCCAGCAGTTCTAGATTCAGAGCTGCAAACATGTTTTTTCTGTCACTCATTTCCAGACTGTCCAGCAAAGCAGTGAGGTAAAAATTAGACAGAGCTGTCAGTCCTGTGGGGTTTAGTAGCCTTTTTTAGTCACTTTAAATAATATATTTTTCAGTGTTATGCTTTTGCATTATATCTCTCTATATAGTATACTTGTGAACTTATTGATCAGATTATGCCAATCGGGGACAAAATAGCAATGATCATATCTTCTCTCTTTCTACTAACAAGAAGTTAATTTTCAAAGAGCAAATGACTATCTAGCCACTTTCAGTTAAAAATGAGGAGGTACCCCAAGAGTTTCCAGAGGAAAGAGAACAAACTGAAGCTTGTCAGTTGCTTACTCCATCTTAAGTTTTGTTATTTCATACTCAGAATATCTACACTTTCATAAAAAAGATTAATGATATACTCAGGGCCCTGTTGCCATGGATCTCAAGCGCTTAGATAAAATGAAATACATCATGCTGGGTCCTAACCAGTGTTTCAAGGAAGCAACAACAGCTCAGGCCAATTCAACATGTAATACTTCCTTTGGATATTTTCAAGCAAATTTTACTTTTTTTCTTCTTGTTTGTTTGGACATCTGGTGATTTTCTGCACTCAAAGTACTGCTAAGATTGCCTAAGAATCAGGAAGATCAGGAAATAATATTGTTTTAAAACTGTGTACAAACTTGCTCCTGCATGAGACACTCAGAAAAACTGAATATGAACTTATACGTACTCCTGCTCTCTTTATAGGAAATTGCTTAGAAACAAAACACAATTGAAACAAACACTTCAGTGAGCTTTTTTTTTTTTTTTTTTTTTTAAGGGGTCTGCAAATACTTAGGTCATATTAAGTTGATAGCAGTTTGTTTTGTTTGTCTGCCATAGCTGCAGATGACTGAGATCCAAAACCCATTGATTTGAACAGGCTTTGAATTGACTGTAGGGGAAGAATTTGTCCCACAGACAGGAACACTAAAACATAATCACTTAAGACTCTAGTTTCAGAAAAATGATTCCAACCTCTTTTTCTCTCTTACACACACACATTTACTTAGGTTCAAATTCTGTCTCCTTTTTTCAGGTTAGATAACAATAAAATCACTGAAGACATTCAAAGAGGTAGGTGAAATCAGATGTGAATAAAGCTTTAAATGCTTGCCTAAGAGGTGGGAATTTTCCCTTCAGGCCTTGCTGAAAAGTTATCAGACACATTAAAATGAGGTTTGTAGATTCCCATGTCTTTTTATATACAGTATTGTCATCAAAATAAAACCCTTGCATTAAAATCACATTACGTTGCAAAGTCAGGTACTCAGTGGCTTGGGTATGCCACAACCTGGTGTTGTCTTTTGTCAACACATAAAAACAATCTAACCTCCGGCTGGCTGTGCTTTTCCAGGATTATAAAGCACAGATGCAAAGTGACTACTCCAGACAGTACTCACCAACACATGTAAGACTCAGACTTCCCCAGAACAGTTGAAAACAGGATTGATTTGATTACTAAGAACAGAGGACTGAGGAAGAGTAGCCAAGTAGCTTGCTGCTATCAATCATTTGTTTTCAGCTTTCAAAAGGAAAGAAACATTTTAAAGAGTGCCAGGAGTGCATGAGGAGAGTAATGGGGAGGGAGAGATGAAGAGGGAGAAGGGAGCTCTGACTCAGTCAGTGAATCATTCTGTTGTCTTTCCCTCTCAGCAAAAGTTCAAACATTTTGTGAACAACTGGAGATCTTCTGAACTGATAACTTAACTGATAACTTAGTGCAAGGAGAAATGTAAGTTTTTGTTCTTGATAATCTAAGCATGAAATAGTTATTGTGTTAATTAAATCCACAGATTTCAGTGTTAACCAGATATTCATCAGTCAAGATATTGCATAAATTAACTTGGAAAATGGAAAAAAAGAAAGAAATTAAATATTTTTTTAAGAGAAAGGTGAAATTAAATGCCGAACATGACTGAGATTTCCAGGATTACCTTAGGTAATAAGCGCACAAATTGATCAAAACCCTTACATACTTTGTGCATCCATTAGGATCGCTGGGGATTCTGGAGATTTAGGTTCTCATCCTGGCTCTGCTACTGGACCATTGGATAATGCGGATCAACCGCTTCTCTGCCTGTGGCAAGAGTATTGGAACTGGACGATCTTTAAGGTCTCTTCCAACCCAAGCCATGCTTTACTCAATACTTAAAAAAATATATGAACAATAAACGTAAAGGATGTTATTTCAGTGTATACAGGACACACTATTAGGATATGTCATATTTGGCAGCCAATGGTCTGTTATATTCTAACATACATATTTCCCACAGTCCTTTTTTTTTTCCTTTTCTATATTTACTTTCTGAATTTTTATAAAAAATATGTCAAAAATATAATCCCATTCTTATCACTTCTCTCAGTTAAAAAGAATGGATTGAGACAACTTAAAAAACATTGTGTTCTTATCCTCTACACTGTTTTGTGAAATAGCTCATTGTTTGAAAACAAAACTTCCTGATTAAAACTGAATACATCTACTGCGTCCTGGTGATAGTCATATTACCAGATTTCTGTACCATGGACTACATGGGAATTAAACATCTGCCTAGTCTTATAACAGATATATGAAAAAAATTATTAGACCATCAAATTATCATCTTGAAAAGCTGGGAACTACATCCTATCTCTAGGGAATTTTGGATATTAGACTGATGCAATATTTGTTCTTAGCCAAGTAAATTCTATGCAATTTTATTTGTTTCATTATATATAAATTTGTACATACATTGTTTATAGACTGTACACACTAAATAAAGCCAGATCTTACTCACAGCTGTGAAATCAATCATCCGCTATGTAAAGGGGATTTCAGGGAAAATTGTTTTATATCAGTATTCTGCCTACCCACAGTGTTCTTTTTCTTGTGTGGTAAAGCTTTAAGACCATGCACAATAAATTAAAACATATACAAAAGCATAAGCTTACAGGCTTCAAAGTATAAGTATACTACCTAATGCATTAAATGTTTCACATAAGACATTTAACCTATAAAGAGTTCCTTCAGTGATTTCCTTCCTCCATGTGCAGGCGACAAGAGTTTCTATGAAAAAAAAATATTAAAGGGATGCTTCTTGGAGTGCAAATACAGATTCTAAACATCCTAACACTCAAAGAACAGGAAATTCATTTTTGTACTGTCCTATACACTGAATTGCCATTTATGGTGTTTTTCAGCTGGTAATTTTCTAAAATTACTGTGATGAAGAGGCAACAGAAAAGAGTTACAAATTGCCTTTTTAAATAAATTAAATAAAAACTCTGGGTTCTAAACACAGAAACAATTTTTCTTCAGTAAAGGAGAAGCTATATTGTTCAAAAGTGGAACCATTTCTACTTACAGATACGTTGCTTGAGATTGTTGATAAGAAATCAGTTCTTAGGAGGTCTATGTGCTGGGATTAATTGCTAGTGCTTTATAACACTGTGGAAAATCATCAGTTCTTAGAATGATCAGGGTTGGAAGAGACCTTGAAGATCATCTAGTTCCAACTCCCCTGCCATTAGCAAGGACACCTTCCACTAGACCAGGCTGCCCAAAGCCCAATCCAAGCTGGACATCCACTACTTCTGTGGGCAACCAGTTACAGTGCCTCATCACTCTCAAAAGTGAACAGTTTCTTCCTTACACATAATCTAAACCTACCCTCTTTTACTTTAAAACAGTTACCCTTCTCCTAACACTACACTCCTTGATAAAGAATCCCTCTCCATCTTCCCTCTAGGCCCCCTTTAGGTACTGGATGGCTGCTAAAAGGTCTCCCTGGAGCCTTCTCTTTGCATGAACAACCCCATCTCTTTCAGTCCTTCTTCACCCTACCAGCTATACTTATTTTGATATAGCCCAGGTTATGGTTGGCTTTCTGGGCTGGAAGTATGCATTGTTGGTTCACGTTGTGATTGTCATCCACCACTATCCCCATGTCTGCCCTCTATCCATTCATCATCCAGCCTGTATTCCTATTTGAGATTTCCTCCACATACATGCAGGACCTTTCACTTGGCCTTGTTAAACTATGCACTGTTTGCACAGGCCCACCTCTAAAGCCTTTCAGGGTTCCTCTGGATGACACTCCTTCCCTCCAGCATGTCAGCTGAACCACACAGCTTCACATCATCCACAAACTTGCTGCAGGTGTACTCAATACCAGTTTTCATGTCTCTGATAAAAATGTCAAATAATATTAGTCAATATTAGCCAATAATATTGGCTGAAGAACAGCACCAGTCCTCATCTGGATATTGAGTCATTGGCCACAGCTCTTTGGTTTGACCATACAGCCAATTCCTTATGCATCAAGTGGCCCACCTGTCAAATCCATGCCTCTCCAATTTGGAGACAAGGGTGACGTACAGAATAGTGTCAAGTGCTTCACATAAATCCAGGTAGATTACATCAGTTGTTCTTCTGTTACTCTCTAATGCTGTAAATTCATGATCAAGGCATGATTTTCCCTTACTGAAGCCATGTTAGCTAACACAAATCACCTCTCTGTTCTCCATTTGCCTTAGTATTATTTGCAGAATAATCTGCTTCCTAACCTTGCTGGGCACAGAGGTGAAACTAGCTGGCCTGTAATTTCCCTGGTCTTCCTTTTTATTTGTTTTTAAAAATTGGGATTATGTTTCCTCTTTTCCAGCCACTGTGAACTACACCAGATTGCCATGACCTCTCAGATATGTTGGATAGTGGCTTAGCAACCCAGTGCCACAGGATCTGTGGGACCCACGTTTCCCTGAAACAGAAGCTGTGGAACAAGCAGGATCCATACAGCAGTGGAAATGACACTAGACAGTGATGACAACCAAGTCCTGCACATCTGATTCTGCATTTTTTGGGGGGGGAGGGAGAGATCTAGAGAGATTTTCCAGGTGTGGAACTGTTAGATGGCAGAATCACCCATGGCTTGTACAAAATATGTTATTTCTTCACACTTTCACCCTTCTTTCAGGAAATACTAGTACAGAGAGTCTCCGTGGCAGAGCCTGTTCTCCAGTAACAGTCTTAAGTGACAAAGAAAAATTAGATCAAGAGCTTCAAAGATCCAACCAGCTTGCTCACTCAGACTTATTAAAAACAGACGGGGGAGTCATATGTCAGTGAAAAGTAATTCTGAAAGCTTGTATAATGACGAGAGGGAGATTAGGTAGTCAAGACTTCTATGTATCTGCTTGAGATTCTAGATCTCTCACTAGAGGAAAGTGGTTAGCATCCTTCTAAGTACTTGGAAGTATTAAGTGAAAATGAGAAAATAATTCCACTAGCAGCTATATATATAAGAAAATAATAAAGAAAACAATTGACACCTAAACCTGGAAGAGCACTTTGAACACTAAACTGTAGTTTCATAAATGTTCTTAACTTCAGCATTAAGTTGTATATCAAAAAACTTTGAGGTAAGAGTATTAATTAAACTACCATCTTTGGCATTTCCTATTAACAGCTTTAGTGACATTTTCAGAGCCTACTGCCATCTGAGTACACAGGAATCAGAGTGGAGATATAACTCTGCATTGTGAATTCTCCCCCTATGTTTGTGGCATTTGAGTTTTAGGCATTGCTGAGTTGAATTTGACCCTAAATCTTGCTGAAACTCAACTGAACCAAAGGAATTTCCTTTTTATATTTCACTTTCTAAATGCTGGATTTCAGCAGCTATAAGCATTTTTTTAAATTAAGCATTTTATGCTAGTTCTTCATTTGACAGTTTTTGTAGAAAGATCTAGACTCTTGGTTGCAGTTCTACAGAAACCGTAGAGTGGAAAGAATCTTAAAAAGGAAGACTAAATCCAAAAATCAGCAGCTGAAAGCTGTAGAACTCACTGTCCTTCCTGAAGGAATAAGACCACGTAGAGAGCAAGAGATCATTAAAGTTAATAGTATTCCATTCCTTCTATCCATACTAATTTTAGGACTTTACTGCTCCAGATTGTCAGAGCCAATCTAAAATTATAGTTTGCCATACAAAATGGAAATTGGAACATGCTTATTTTTTTGGCTCCTGTCAGTTAACTAGGTGAAATCATCCTGTTTTAATAAATAAAACAAAAATAAAAGTTTTTTTTATGTTTAGTGATTTTCCCCTTGTGAAATGTAAAAGATTATTACTGTATATCAAAACATATGACCCTTTCTTAACAATGAAGAAATATATTTTCTGTCTACTGTGTGTCTAAATATTGCTTACTTTTCTAGTCCATACAATGCTTTAGTTAAAAGCAGAGTTTTTTATAAAGTAGGCAGATAAACAAGATTTGACCTAACTGAGGTTCATCCATAAGAAGACATTCAGGGAGAATGAGTCATATGTTGAGAAATGTTAATCTGGGATCACAAGTCAGAGAAGTGGGTTACAGTAGTCTTTTTCATGATGAAAGTATTATTTTAACAAAATAGCATTTAACAAAAGTAAGATGTTCTGCTTACAATCAAGTTAAGTTCAGCACTGGAAATATCTCTCCAAACTGAAGGCTATCCCTCGACCTAAATGTCGAGAATTATTACATTGTTTTGGTTGACACCTTTAATTGTCAACTGAAATGAAAGACCTTATGTCAAACATTTCACACATCTTGTAAAAGATTTTATCCTGGAAGTAATGGTTCTGGGGTTCATAAAATGCTTAATTCTACTTAGAAGTGCTGATTTTTCTTGAAAACACAAACAATACAGGCATTCATTCAGAAAAACAGCTGCCAGAGAAGAAACTATGTTCTTTTCTTGATGTTTACCTCAGTGCCAGATAATATACTGAGACTAGAAACTTGGATTCAAAGTTCCTCAGAAGTGAACTCTGCTAAACACACTCCTCTTTCAAGAAGAGGAACTACCAGTGTAAGATGTTGCCTGCTCATCCTGAGTTTATGAAACAGATTCTGTATGAACCTGGAGAAAAGAAACTTAATTCTTCCAGTCTGTGAGCAAAATGTGCACCTGAGAAGATCTTCTGTTCCCTCTACTTTTTCCGTTGTTTTGCATTGCTTTTGACTGGGACAGAGTTAATTTTCTGTACAGTTGCTCCAATGCTGCTGCTATGTTTTGGATTTGTGACCAAAATAATGAACACTGATGTTACAGGTATCTCTGAACAGTGCATACACATTATCACATTTGCGACTTTTGCTTCACCTCTTACACCGACTCTATTTCAACTCATGTGTTTTCTCAGTTTTACCCTTCTGAATTTCTTCCCCATAGCACTCCGGGGGAGTGAGCAAATGGCTGCTTGGTGCTTAGCTACCTACTAGGGTTAGTCCCCAGAGTTTTACATGATGCCTCCTTGCATATGGAGCTTTGGACAAGGAACTAAAAATTGGAGTCCTTGTCAAAATATATTTTGGAGTCCTTTTCAGTCCTTTCTGTGCTGATCTCTGGGTGGGCAGGCAGGATCCTTTCTTCACATTCAACAAATTATTGAAGATTCCTCTTCGCAAAATAATATATTGACCTTTTGTTAGGAGGAGGAACACTCAGCGTTTCATATGACTTGAAACAATGTTTCTACTGTTGCATTCTTTTTTTTTTTATTAGTGTTGTTCTTGGTTTGTTTTGACAGAGGTAGCATAAAATAAAATTTTTTTCAAAGCTGTGAACCCTCGTCTCAGATACGTTGAAACATTTGAGCTTCTGTAATACAAAATCTTTCTTTTCTTCAAATATGTTATTAACAGATGTCTACCTCCCACACTCTCTGCAAACAACTGCTTACAGGTGGCAAGGAAATTGCTTTTAAACAGTGTAAGACCTATAGTAAATATGTGCCTCCTATTCAAACAGGCTTTAAGAGATGCACAGAAATTAATCACAGAAGATAAGCAGAAGGTTTTATAATAAGAAGGATATTCATCAAGAAGAGGAAAATGCTTTCAAGCAAGGGAAGTCAAATAAACTGTAAACTCTGGCAAGTCTGGAATAAGAGAGGCCAAAAATCTCTTTGCTGAATAATTGCATAAGGGATAAAAACTACTAATAAAACTTCTTTAAACATATCAAAACCAGGATGCTTGCCAGTTTCTCTTCAGGGTTGATAGATAATAAAAATGACATAGAATCATTCCAACAAGATACAGCCATAGAAGAAATAGAAAGTGAATTGTTTGCCTTGTGTTCGCTACGGAGAAATATAGGTAAGCACTAATGCTGAGCCTTTCTTGATGGCACACAAATTCAAGTAAATAACTCATACTGAAGTGTGCTTAGATGAGTTTTAGAGTTCTGATGAGCTTTTTATCATTGATAACATGAAAAGAGCAAAATTTTTCCTTGAAGATTCAAAACCAGATTATGTTTGAGATTGTCAGAATTGCTCAAATCATCCTGGACTCTGGAAGACTGAAGATACTGAATGAAATCATGAGTTTACAAGGTCAGAAGAAATCCAGGAAAGCACACAGCAGTAAGATCCTTTTTCCTAAACCATGCAGTTGGACTGCATAACTAACTACATGAATAAATAAGATGTAACAGGTAACACTCAATATGAGATTTTGGGAAGTGGGAAAAATCATGCTTCACTGCAGATTGTTTGAGAAAGATAAGGATTACAGGTGAGCTAATTAACATCTTGCACCCAGAATTTCAAAGACTTCTCAAACATTCCTCACCAAAGTTCTTAACAGGATACGTCCCCTCAGAGATCAATGCTTAGTTAAAAGTTGGGAAATAAACAGTGAAAACAAATAATTAATCTAGAAATTAATCTAGTGGTAGTCCATGAGGATCCACACTTCAATACATGTGGCTAAACATAAAATGGCTTGGAGTGAAAAGAAAAAGAAAAACTTTGTAGACATACATCTCATACGTTTCAAGGCAGTACTAGTTGAAGACTGATTTTATGATACAGGATGACTGGATATTAAAAAGTCAAATGAAAATTAAGTCAACAAATACAAAATGGTTGAATGAAATTCTAGCTACTTAAACATCATGATGTAGTTTCAATAAACTGCTTTCAGTCAGAAAGGATGTTTGGATTATTGTTGTTTCTCTGTAACCATCAGATCAGATCATCACCATCCAAAGAAAAGTAGAATGTTAATAAAGACAGAATAAGGAGACTTGCACTACTGTAAAAATCTGCAGCAAACACAGCCCTTCCATTCTAGGTAAAATACTCTTCATACTCTTCTCCAAAAAGATACAGTGAAAGCTAGAAAGGCATAGAGAGCTGTAAGAGGGATGGTGAGAAGCAAAGAATACTTTCCATATGAAAAGATTTTAAACAGACTAGAACTCTTCCCAGGAAAAGAGAGAACTGAGAGTGATCTGATAGGCAGAAAAATCATGAATGGGCTGGAGAGAGTGACAAGGGAATAATCATTCACTCTATCTTATAAAATGAGTATCAGAAACCACCAAGTGGAATTATCATGCACTGGGTCTAAAGGGAATAAAAGGAGTACTTTTTCACATAACACCTCATTATACTTTGGAACTCAGTACTACAGATTTCTTTCATTGCAAAACTGTAAATGGGCTTGAAAACACATTAAACAAATTTAGGAATGGAATATCCATCAGAATCTAATAAACCTGATGATGTGGTGCCAATCTCCAGTTTGAGAATTCTCCAGTCAGAGATGACTGGAAGCTTCATGGCTGCAGTTACTGAAGCATGTGCTGACCACCATCAACAGTGTGATGTCTGCAGAGATGAGTTTGTGGCTTAAAACAGATGTTCTTATATTCATATAGTCTTAAATTTTGTCACAATTTCTAGCGAGTTCCCATTACCCTGAGCACAATTCCTAGGGATCACTCCCCTTATATTCAGTCTTTATTGACAATCTTCATCCAGTTTAATTTATTATTTGGGTTTATACGTTGCATATCTATATTCTTATTCACCTTAATCCCTTGAATTATGCCCATGAAGAGAAAGTGATAACAATTTTAGTGCAAATGAGTTCAATCTGAGCATGCTTTTTTTTTCCCCTAGAGGTAGCTGTCCCTTCCCTTTATCCACTGAAGTTTTAAATTAGGCCTCTCGGTTCTGTGCTAACAGTTGAGTAGGACAGATCTGGGTAGTAAAGTAGGTTTAGATTTCTTTGACTTCGTTTAAAAAAAAAAGAAAGTAAAATAGGATGTCATGAGAAGAAAGGTGAAAAGATATTTAAAATATTTAAAAACAACAGGGGAAACTGTGAACAGTAAATTATAAAAGAAGATGAAATCATCACTAATGACTGTGTTGTGTTAACGAGGCAACATTCCGAGTGATGCCCAGTCTGACACTGTAAACAGGTCGTGTTCAATGCACAAACTATCATGATTATGGATTCCCAAGCAGCACATTGCCCGATTCATCTAGTGGCATTCAATGAATCTTTTCTAGACCCTCTCATAATTTATCTAGTAGTGTTCAGTCAGAGCTCATGTGGGTGGATTAGTGAAGCAATTTTGGCTGCATCCAATCAGAACTCACATGGCTAACTGAGGGACTGGGCTTGTTGAGGGAACTGGGCTTGTTTAGCTTGGAGAAGAGAAGGCTACGGGGAGACCTCATTGTGGACTTCCCGCACTTGAAGGGAGTGTATAAACAGGAGGGGGAATGATTGTTCACAAGGGCGGATAGCGATAGGACAAGGGGGAATGGTTTTAAAGACAGGAGATTTAGGTTAGATATTAGGAGGAAGTTTTTCACACAGAGGGTGGTGACGCACTGGAACAGGTTGCCCAAGGAGGTTGTGGATTCCCTGTCCCTGGAGGCATTCAAGGCCAGGCTGGATGTGGCTCTGGGCAGCCTGGTCTAGTGGTTGGCAACCCTGCACACAGCAGGGGGGGCTGAAACTCAATGATCTTTGAGGTCCTTTTCAACACAGGCCATTCTACGATTCTATGAACTTAGTGAATGGTAGAGTTTATTAGCAACAGATTACAGGTTCTTTTGGATTGCTAGTGATAAATTCACTGCAAAACATGTGAAGCTAACCAAGAGCAATACAAAGAATGTGCAAAGAACTCAGTAATACAGCCTGGTCACAAGTGCGTGGAGTTATAAAACAACTCTATAGGGATTACTAACTTTCCCATGGAAGCATTCTATGTAACAGAGTGTGTGAAACTTACCCAATAGCTATTCCTATTGGGTAAGTCAGCTGATCCCAGAAGTCTGTAGGTGTTCCCACAACTTGTCTGTGATGGTATTTTCCCTAATCTTCCCCTTCTCTGATGCCATTTTCATACTATTTCCTATTTTGCAGGTGAAATTTGAGTGACTCCAGTCATTACATATTGTTGTTCTGATTGGTGTAACATTATCTCACTTCACTTTTAAAGGTATCGGCTAAAAGTTTCAGAGTGCATGATCAGTGAGGAATGGTTGTACCTTGGAGGCAGGTAGCTTTTGGGGTGGAGGTGTGTTTTGGAAATATAATGAACATATAATGAGCAAAGGTCACCAAAGGAAAGCATCTTGTCAAAATCATAGAACCATAGAATGGTTTGGGTAGGAAGGGACCTTTAAGGTCAATCTAGTAACCCCTCTGCTATAGGCAGGGACACCTCCCACTAGACCAGGTTGCCCCATTCAACCTGGCCTTGAACTTGTGGCCCCTCCTTGTGGAGCCCAGCTTGTATTTGCGCTTGCAATTGCTCCAACTCATCTGCAGAATGTTGCAGTTGGTCTTGTTGAACTTCATGAGGTTGGCATGAGCCCACCTCTCAAGCCTGTCCTGATTCCTCTGGATGGTATCGCTCCCTTCCCTCTAGCATGTCAACTGCACCACTCACCTTAGTGTCACCCACTCCACTCCCCCTTCCATACCAGTTTATGGCTTGCACTCTGCTTTTATACCCCTTTGAACAATCTGTACCTTAATTTCTAGTGAAAAATGATGTACCTTAAGCAATTATTCCACAGACTATTAAGACCAGAACTGTCCAGCATCATGAAGAACTACTATATTTTATGTACAATGCATTTTCACTCATGAAAATTTTTCAGTCTGTTATTTTAACTTTGATCTATTTTTGAGCCTCCAATGTTTGAATAATATGAGTAAATCACTGTAAATTTACTCATTATCTTATTTTGTAGGTATTTGATGTCAGATAAATGATATTGAAGGGGAATATAGTTATAATTAATAGGGATTTATGGGGATTATACAATTTATAGAATTGTATTAACTAAAAATACAGTGAAGTTTTTTCATAACTGGTGAAAAGAACCCAACAAGCTAAGAAGAATCGGCATACTTTTCTCTGCATACAGATGAAGAGATTCAGCCAAACAGAATTTTTTTTTTTTTTTTTTTTTTTTTTTTTTTTTTTTTTTTTGCACTATGCTACCTTATATCTTATTGCTAGCATTTTGAAGGAGATGTCTCTAATTCTAAATCCACATTTTCAGGGAAATGATGAAAGGCTGATCAATGTTTCAGAACATCATTTCTCACTAAGAGACTAATACTCATGTCTTGATATTGCTTTCATAAATATAACAGTTCTATCAGCTTCCGCAGATTGCTCTCCAGTTCACTTCATGGGCAAATCCAGCCTCATATGAAGAAAATCAGTAAGGGTTTAAGTTGCTATTATAGACTTTGAATATTCAGATCAATTGATCAGTTTACATAGGTCAAGGTTCTAGAACTTACAGTTGCCTCTTTTGCGTCTCCGAAGCCAGTCCTCAAAATCTGTTATGCATAACGCAGGTAATACTTTCAATGTCTTCATGTCCTTAACTATAATTTTAAACTTCAGTGGAAAAATGTTATCTTATGGAAAAGTACCCTGATTTTCATAGGTAAAACACAAGCAGCCTTTTGCTGAGATTCTCTAGATAAAAGTAGAACATTACATATGTTTGAAAATGTTAGCATACCTTTTCTGTTACAGGGTCTGGGAGAACTGTATTTTTATATCACAGCAGCATCTGTGACATTCTGCTTGTCCTATGTCAAAGTAAAATGAAAAAAAAAAAAAAGCAGTATTCTTTGATAATAGCCTTCCTATTTTGTTGCTTCAAATAGTGGAAGATTGAGAAAAGGTGTTCCCTTTCAGTACTCAGATTTCATGACACACTGCTATTTTTCCCATCACAGGGGAAATCCCACACATGAGAGAGGATGTATGAGTAAAACTTGCAGTTACTTTGAGATGACAAATACCATGGTGAAACAAAAGAAATTTCTCATTAAAATAAACCACATGTCAGATTTCAGCTCAGATTCAGCCAGGTCTCAACTAAGGAAATATGCCTTATTTCTGTAAGACTGTAGCTCACAGAGTAAATACGTATCTGCTTTGCTCAAAGTGGCCCACAGAGAAACAAACAGAAATATGAGCTAGCGCTGAATATGAGTATAAACAGAAAAGCCTTCCAGGAGCAGGCCAACTCATGCTATTACCAATGTACCCCTGAAGGAAAAAGATGCACACACATCCTTGCCCTAGGCAACACTTAATTATCTTATATAAAAATAAACTGTGGAATTCAAGGCCAAATATACTCAGAGAATGCTGGACCTCATTCTGCTCAAGGTATTCTCCTGTGACTGGATATAACAGCCATGAAGAACCGAAGCTTCCCACAAGGCCCAGGAAAATATTATAAATTTCTTTTTCTATAGCTGAACAGATTTCTCAGAGACTTCTATTTATCCAATTAGAAATAATGAAAATAGTTTATAGCTGTAAATTAAGTATTGAGAAAAGAAAAAAAGAAGAACAGAAAAAAGGAAAAAAGAAAGGAAGGAAGGAGGAAGGAAAAAGAAAGAAAGGAAAGAAATTCTTGTTAAAGTGATTACCTTTCTCCATCCCTTTACTAGGCAGATCAGGGAGATAAGCTATGTGTTTAACATTTAGGTTATTCCCTTTGGACTCTCCAACTCTATACCACACAAAAAATATTTAAGCACTAAGGATTTTTTTTATTATTATTACTGCATCATTTTACGAAAAGGGAAAGATTTTTCAAAAGTGTATATATTAGCAAAGTAACTTTGGACAATATCTACCAGGAAGAAAACTCAAAGCAGGAATTACAGTGCTGCTTGCACCTCCTCTATCTTTCTTTCATTCCCCCATTCTCAACTTCATAAGATCTAATTTTGTCTTGACTCAGATACTCAACAAAATCTACACAATGTTTTCAAGTCAGCCTGCTTTTGTGTAATTCTTTAGATAGACACAGGGGAATAAAGTCTTCCAGAAAAAACAGGTGAACTAACTTTCCTGATGTGAGAAAAAGAAGTCTTGAATGGCTGACAAGATTTTAGGCCTGATATTTAAATGCAAAGTACATCTTGTTCTTCTTGGATGAAAAGTCAAGATTAATATTTTTTAAAAATATACATTTCATTCAATCCAAGACCCAGTCATGAGTCAATTTTGTTTGTTTTTACCTCTCAGAAGCATTTGGAAAACGAACATTTCTCAAGAATATCATGACACGTTATATTTCTTCCTTTTCCCTATCCCACAGGAAATAAGTCGTCTGCCTCTTATTTCTCTCTCATATAATATAGTTAACTTAGTGCTCCTTCCCATGTAAACACCTTTTCCCTCCTCTTTGTTTCACAGGTATTATCTTTTCTCCCCACAGATCTAATTGATAACACATACACTAAATCTCAGAGCCAACTCTTTCTGACTTTTAGTATTGCTTCAGAAAGGTATCTCCCCTGGAAGACCTGTCTATTTTTCAAACTATGTCAGCTGCTCTCAAAAGACATTCCCTTGCAGGGACATTGCTACCTCAATACATCAATCCATTAACTAAAAATTCGGTTTCTGTTATACATTATTTTATTTTTTACTTTTAGTGTGATAGTCAAATAGAAATAAAATGTGACTATAAACTAATACAGAGATATTATAACATGGTCAGCATAGTATGACTGGCAACCAATCATGTACTAATCGCATACCATTGAAAATGAAACATTTCTGAGTATGTCAATAACCACTTGTACTGGTTTTGACAGGGATAGCATTAATTTTCTTCATGGCAGTTCCTATGGTCCTACATTTTGAACTTAAGACAAAAACAGTGTTGAGAATGATAAAGGGACAAGAGCATCTCTCCACTGAGGAAAGGCTGAGGGAGCTGGGACTCTTCAGCCTAGAGAAAAGAAGGCTCAAGAATTTTTAATCAAAGTCGATAAACACCTGATGAGAGAGAGCAAAGAGGACAGAGCCAGGCTTTTCTCAGTGGTGCCCAGTGACAGAACAAGAGGCAATGGGCACAAACTGGAAAGTGGGAAGTTCCATCTGAACATCAGGAAGCACTTTTACTGTGTAGGTGATGGAGCAGTGGCACCATTTGTCCAGAAGATATAGAGTTACCTCCTTGGAGATCTTCAGAAGTCCCCTGGATGTGGTCCTGGGCACCCTGCTCCGGGTGTCCCTGCTCGAGTTGGGCCAGGTGGTCATTTTATGACTCCGAGAACACACTGACAATTTGTCTACTGCTACATAGTGCCACCATCATCTCTGTTTCTCACATTGCCTTGCCAGCAATTAGGCTGGGGATGCACAAACTGAGAGAGGACACAGTCAGGACAGCTGACCCCAGCTGAGCAAAGGGATGTTCCAAATCATATGACACTGTGTTCAGTGATAAAAGCTGGGTGAAAGGAAGATGGAAGAATCTGTTTGGAGGGACAGAATTTTGAGGCCTGTTTATCTGGAAGTGGCTGGACCTCTGCCTGCTGTTGGGAAGTAGAGAATGAATTTTTTTTTTTTTTTTTGCTTTGCTTTCATATGAAACTTTTATCTATATTAAACTGTCCTTATCTCAACCCATGAGTTTTCTGTTTTACCCTTCCGATTTTCTTCCCCATTCCACGGAGGGGAGGGAGTAAGAGGCTCTGTGATGCTTACCTGTGTAACAGAATTTTAACACATCACTGAAATTCAATGTATTCACAAATATAACACTCACTGAAAATGATGCATAAAAGCAGAATGTACAGAATTTAGTATTAATTATTTAGAAAATAGAAGACTTAACTTTTCAAGGAACAGTCCAGCTGAGTTTTAGCTATATCAACAACTTGCAGACATCACTATTACAATTACAGATGGAGCTGTATCATTTCACCTTTTTCTGTATTACATTTCAAAAACACTTTGTTGAAAGAAATGGCATGATAGAGACTGAAGTGATGAATGCACTGAAAAATTGCTTCCTGTCATAAATGACTTTATAAACCCACTGGGAAATTTTTCATGTCTACATCTGGTAGATGGTGACTAATGCAGGATAATCAAATTAGAAATCATTCAGCCAGTAGGGACTAGTGACCACACGAAGGTCCAGTGTCTAAAGCAAGATTAGAAGTTGATATGTGTAAATCTCAACTGATTCTAATCAAAAGCAGATGCCTGATTTCAGATAGGTATTCATGGACAAGTTGTCAAGGAAATTTAGAAATAATTGAGTAGATGGAGACAATGAAATGCAGACTACATCATAGTACAATTGACAGTGTTCTATACAAATGGGTATGCATAGTTTAAGATCACAGTGTCCACAGAGAATATGTCTATTAAAAAAAAAAAAGAATAAAAAATTGAACTAACGGATGGTTGTGTAACTGAGAAATACTCAATGTGCACATCATGTACTAATATTTTGTGAAACTTTGCAAGAAAATAACTAGATTGGACATATGAAATAATATACTTATTCTATGATTTTTGATGGGGTACCACCATTAGAATCAAATGCTTGTTATAAATCTATAGACTAAAAATATATTTTGTGTGATTACACAAGTGTATCTATCCTAAAACATATCAAACTGGAAATATACATTTTTAAATGTTCCTAGCATTGAATGTTAAGAAATAGTCATAGAATAGTTGAAAAATAAAAGCTGTTGATCTTGCTACATCGATTTCTTTCTGGATATTTTACTAGAGTTCCATGAAACTTCTATAGCTTCTATCTATCCCAGTCATTTTCATAGTCTGTTGCCATAATTCAGGGGTTCTGAATATACATATGTGTTTCAGTATTTTGAAGAGCAAATACTAAACATATAAGACCATCTTTTTTTTAATTTATTTAGTGTACCTACCTTATTCACATAGGTTCAGAGAACCAAATATAATCAACCATCTACTGTATTACACAGGTCTGAATTTGTGCATTATGTCTTACATAGAGTATGTCCTATATCTGTAAGGAATGTACAGTCTATAAGAAATACATAAGGATATGTTTTGCCAGAGAAGAGATTGTAGCGCTAGAAGAAGACAACAATAAACTCTTTATAAAGCCATGAGAATATTTTGCAAGTAACAACCACAATGGTGAGTATTAAAAAAAAGAAGTTTGACATTCAGATAAATAAAAGGTTTTAACAAAGTGATTGTGAAATGCCAGGGTTAATTTTACTCAATGAGATTTGTTTTATGATACCTCAATATTGAGTTCTTTTCTACTTCTCATTATGTGATTTTCAGGCAGTTTGCCATCTTCTCGATCTGAAAATTTGTATGATTCATTATACATTACTCACAACTTTTGATTGGCCAACAAACTCTCACATGGCTCTAACTCCTGTCTAGATCACTATTTAACATAAAAATGATGTTTACTGATATTTAATTATAATTCTGTATGTAAATAGTTCTGTGAATTGAGATTTAGAGGAACACATACATAAACAGAATTGACAGAAATGTTCTTCTAAGCCAAAGAACGATTTGGACAAAGCAAGAGCTGGAGAATATTAGTAAATGTGTGAGTCAGAGGCTTTCCTGCAAACTGTGTAAGTGGGTAAGACTAATGGAAAAAATTGAGCATCTCTACTTTTGCTTGCTGAAAAAGATCATCCAAAAATCAACTGGATTATTCCATTTATGTATTTTAGTTAAATGTTACTGATCTGAATGTTAAAATCTTCAGTATGAGTTTGTGTATAATGCAAAAAATTATTTTTCCACTATCACATTTATAATATGCCTGGAATCCTGTAAAGGAAAATGTGATGACATTTGGGATCAATTCTGCTCCACTGAAAAAAATGTCAGAAAGAGCAGGCTTAAGGTGCTGGCTGCTAGTAACGTACACTAAACATGGTGTCACTAATCCATAGATGAAATCATACTCCAATGGAGAAAATAGGGACTTCAGTTTACCCAACAATACACAACAGTTTCTTAAATATTAAGTCTTGTATTGTTTCTACAGTGACTGAGATATTAAGAAAAAAGGTTTGTGTGAGTGTATATAGAGTATATTTAGAAGAACAATTCATGACTGAAAACATACGTGTAATTAACATCTAAGTCCTTTTCAGCTTCTGAATGCAAACACTTAGAAACAGGATAAAATAGTGAAAGCAGAAAGTACATTGCACACAGTCAACAGAAAGGACTTTTTAGCATGAAAAAAACACTCTTTTGTTAATTCTTTGAATCAACAACATATGTTGTTTACTTATTGTTGCATCTTGCAGAAAAAATAAAGTTGGCTTCAACAAATAATGAGCAGATGAATTTTGGAGAAAGAGGACTGTGTGGCTAGAATTGCAAATACCAGACAGTAATGCCATTATACTGTGGGCTTTAGGTTTTTCCACAGCAAATAACAGCCTGCCAGGCAGACAAACAAATTAGCTGATGATGGACCTCCCTTTCAAAACTAACCTTTAATCTAAGACACCCCATTTAACTAATGAGGGATCTTCATCCTGTACTACTATGATAATAGGAAAATGTTGTGGAATTGATAAACTGAAAAGAGTCAGTCAAGATTTTGACCTTTCTCCAAAGTGCCTTTGACATAAGTTAGATGAAAATGTGAGGACTCAGCTATTTGAGTGAGTCTCCAGTGATCTAGTCCCTAGAAAGTCTCAAATAACTTCCTCGGTTGCAACAGGCACTTTTGCCTGACTCACAAAGCAGACTAACATGTAACTTCAATGCCTACTAAAAACTGTTAGTGGTTTCAGTTCATGTCACTTAGCTTTAACCAGTTTAAATAAAAGGTTCTAGTCTAAATATTCACTTTCCAAAATCCCCACATAAGTGCCTAAAATCTTTCTGTTCCTGCTTTGAAGCCTTTACAATTCTATTAGAATTTAGATGTGCTCAGTTTGAGAAAAATACTGTAAATTTGCACTTGACTCCTGACACATTCACAGAAAAGAAGTTTTTGACCCTCTGATGTCAGCTAACAAGTGAGTTCAGAGTACATGCAAGTCAGGCAGATGACGTGCAGCCCTTACTCTACGCCAACTTTTTTTTCTACTTCATCATTCAGATGGTGGAGCATTCAGCTTTTTACTCCACTGCCACATGATGCAACTTTAACTCATGCCCTTCACATTACAGTAGGACAAGAATTATTGAATGTGCTAGCTATAAAACTCTTTGAATAGAAGGCACAAATGGAGAGAAAGAGAGCACATTTTCTCATTTTTCTTTTTTTTTTACTGAAGCCGCTGTTAAATATACAAAATTAAATGAAACTATGCCATGAACTAGGTGAGGACATTTTGCCCTGGTGGCATTGGAAAAAAAAAAGTGTGAAATCATGTTTAAAATACACTATAAGTCTAATAAGATTTTTAATGACAAGAGCAAGTTAGTTTTACAGAACTGATAATGTTACATTAGTACATTAATACTGCTAACATAAATTGGACACAAATGTGGGTACCGAGTGCATGTTTTCAGAGCAGATTTTTGCTTTACCTCAGTTGCCATTGAGGTAAGTGTTATCTCTCAGATCTGTGTGTAGACTTACATTGTCAAAAGATAAGTAAAAGGAAATACTAAACAGTACAAAGGTTTCTTTGGATTGTAAGAGCTTCCATGAAAAAGAGTGGACTTAAAATATAGATTTTGGAATCAGGAATTTTGTTCAAAAAAAAACCCTTGTCTCTTTGGTATCCAGAACTAATGAGAAATGGCTCAATCAGTTATTTACTTTTCTGTTGGAGTCATTGAGGAACTTCACTGAACAAAGTTCATGTCATCCTCTAATAATCAGAGAAGAACACTGGGACTAAGAATTTGTTTATACAAGAGATAAATTGCCGCGATGATACTTTCACAGTCTAAGTTTGCATGTCTTGTTTTCTAGTTTGTGAAGAAATGCTTAGTCATTCAAGCCAGCATAGCTGCCGTTCTAACTATATTTAGTCAAAGGCAAAAGGCTAGGCAAGCATATTTTGATAAGGACAATGCTTGTGGCTTACTGTTTGATTTGGCAAATAGGGCTGTAATCAAAAACCACTGATAGTATTGTCCCCAAGTTTTCGTATAGATTAAAAACATCATGAATCATCATTATGAGACTTATTTTTTTCATACCTTCCCTCATTTCCACAGCACATTTCCATTTCTAGTGATGTGTTCTCCCTTGAAGATGGAGCTCTTCTGATTCCTCCTGGTCTCCTAGATCCACATACTGCAGATCTCATGCTTATGAAATCAGGGATTATTCTTCTTTCTTATCTATTACTCTAAATTCTTCTCTCTGCCTCATGCTTTCTTTGAGAAGGTGTTGCCTAGGCAGTAAAACTGTTGATGGGGGGAGGCTGTGAGATGTATTGGTTGTTACGTTTCTAGGAACAAGAGATGCTCTGAAGGTAGGTTGCACCTCCTTATTAAAAAAAAAAAAAAAAAAAAAAAGGCAAGACAAAGTTAAAGAAATAGCTAGACCAAGGAATAAGGCAAAAATGAGTGTTGTATTGGCGGACAAAGGGAACAGAAGGAAAAAGGCCTTTGACACTGTCCCCCACAGCATCCTTGTGGAGAAGCTGGCTGCCCGTGATTTGGATGGGCATACGCTCTGCTGGTTGAAACACTGGCTGGATGGCTGGGCCCAGAGAGCTGTGGTCAATGGAGTTAAATTCAGTTGGCGGCCAGTCACGAGCGGTGTCCCCCAGGGCTCAGTGCTGGGGCCTCTTCTATTCAACATCTTTATCAATGATCTTGATGAGGGGATTGAGTGCACCCTCAGTAAGTTTGCAGATGACACCAAATTGGGAGGGTGTGTTGATCTGCCAGAGGGTAGAAAGGCACTACAGAGGGACCTGGATAGACCCATTGATGGGCCAAGGTACACCGTATGAGTTTCAATAGGGCCAAGTGACAGGTCCTGCCTTTTTGTCACAACAACCCCAGGCAATCCTAAAGGCTTGGGGAGGAGTGGCTGGAAAGCTGTCTGATAGAAAGGGACCTTGGTGTGCTGATGGACAGGCGGCTGAATATGAGCCAGCAGTGTGCCCAGGTGGCCAAGAAGGCCAATGGCATCCTGGCTTGTATCAGGAATGGTGTGGTGAGCAGGACTGGGGAAGTAATCCTGCCCCTGTACTCGGCATTGGTGAGGCCCCACCTCAAGTAGTTCAGTTTTGGGCACCTCAGGAGAGAAAGGACATTGAGGTGCTGGAGCAGGTCCAAAGAAGGGCAACAAGGCTTGTGAAGGGCTTGGAGAATATGCCCTACGAGGAGAGACTAAAGGAACTGGGGCTGTTTAGTCTGGGGAAGAGGAGGCTGAGGGGAGACCTTATTGCTCTCTTCAAATACCTGAAAGGTGATTGCAGTGAGAGCGGGGTTGGTCTCCTCTCACTGGTGACAGGTGACAGGACAAGGGGAAATGGCCTCAAGCTGCATCAGGGGAGGTTTAGGTTGGATATCACGAAAAACTTCTTTACAGAAAGGGTTGTTAAGCACTGGAACAGGCTCCCCAGGGAGGTGGTTGAGTCACCGTCCCTGAATGTGTTTAAAAACCGTTTGGATGTGGTGCTCAGGGACATGATCTAGGGGTGGATTGTTGGAGTTGGGGTAGTATGGTTTGGTTGTGGTTGGACTTGACGATCTTGAGGGTCTTTTCCAACCTGAGCAATTCCATGATTCTATGATTTTAAAAAATATTCTGTGAGGGCACATATGGCCCCACAATACCTATCAGTACATTCACAAGTGTATTACTCTACTGGTAAGAGACAGGATGTTCTAGCTATTGGGAATAGTCTGTACTACAACACAAAACCATTGTAACATTCAGTGATATGCATTCCTCTTTATAGTTGTATATTCACTTTTTGCCTAATCTTGCTTTTACACATTTTTCTATGACAATATCAAGTATGTTTTTGTTGCATTTGGGTGTTAATTTCTGTGCAATAAAACCTTTTATTGAACAATAAAGTTGGTTTCTGGTATATAAATTTCACTGGAGCTGTGTTTGCAGTATCATGGAAGTGCAGAAATAGCTTTGGGATCTCATCTTCTGTCCCTTCCAATTGTAATAGTATGACTGTGATTTATTAAGAATATTTCTTGACCAGACATCTCCCAAAACACAAAAAAAAAATATTGTTATTCTGATGGGATACTTCAACAGAATAATTATATTAACAGTAGGCCATGAAACTGAACCTGACTTAATTTATGAGTTTAAAAGCTCTGTGTTTAAGACTTTAAGAGCTAGGATGTGACCTCAACATCTCATTACATAAATAGATAAATCTCACACTTTCATTTATGTAGCACTTACAGCCACAGTAGCACTGAGCAGTTTACCTAATGACAAATTACTATTATCACATAATCATACTGAATGACCACACCAAATAATCATGTATAAATCAGGTCGAATATATGGCATGTTCTTATTATGAATTGAGAGCTGAGGTACCATGTATATTCCATTTTAGCATTTCCAGGGAAAAAATAAATTATCTTGTAGTAAGCTGCAGAGGCCCGACTTGCTCTTTAGAACTCCATGGATGTCCAGAGTGGATAAAATGTAGGGACTATAATAACAAAATAATAATCCAAGTAGTGCAGAACTGTGATCAGTTTTTTGTGAATGTCATTTCAAAAATCAGAATATTATAGCCTGTTATAACATCTGGTAGCCCCAAAATATAGAGTTTCCCCAATAGTGCCAGGGTTAAGTGTTTTGGATGACTGAAAGAAAAGAAAGTGCTATGACATTTAGGGACAAATTACCTTCAAGGTTTGCTGAGGTTCACAGCAGCTAAAACCTGGAAGGAAACAGCATTTTGTCTAGAACTCACTGAAGAGACAGATGAACAATAAACACAGTACTTTGCAGTAGAAAGCAGCATAAATCAGAAATGTATCCCCCTTATCAACATATATGCCTTCCCACAGCTTATCTGATTTCATTTGGAAAACAATATTTTTACTATAGTTTTGATCCAGTGGCTTCAGAGCTCTGATGCTGCTGTAGATGCTGTGTCCTGTTCTGTACAACACAATTAAATAGACAAATTCAGTCAACTAAGTTCTCTCAAAAATTCTTGAAAGAAGGCCATGCATGCAAGGATGGCAGACAGGAAAAGCTTTCTACTTCAGTAAAAAAAAAAATATGCCCAAAACATAAAATTAGTCATTTTTGTAGAATTATTTTTCATAGGGACATAATTAAATGACACTTCAAGACGTACTCAGTCAAAAAAGTAATTCAGAAATGAATGGATGATTACCATTTTAAACGACCCTTCAGAAAAGACAGGTTCTCCCTTTCCCATGTTCAGATGTCATCTACAAACATTCTGGGCTATGCTGAAATTCTGTCGTCATTTGAGGCATCAGGAGTTGGCTATTAGCAGAGGACAGATACAAATAAAAGTTGATTGTTCTCTAGATGGATAAGACATGACAAATTTTGTTCTGATCTGCCTTGAGGCATAGGAGATTGGAAGGATACAGTGCAAAAGTCTTGATGTGAAATAAATTGGAATAATTACAATAACGGTCTAATTATGTATTGCATAAAATAAGCCTCAATTTCAATACATTTCAGGAAGATCTAATGAGGTCTGATCTTTATACCTATTTCTTGGCTGCAGACCAAGCTAATATTTCCATCAAATCTGATTGGCTCTGGCAGGATCAGAACCTCTGGCATCACAGAGATAAAAACACTGGAAAAAATATAATACAGTATTTTATTCTGCATTTATATTGAATGCTATCTCTGTCTTTTCTCTCTTTTTCTACCACATACAAATTTACCCATATTTTAAAAGTTAGGTTTCACTCTCACAGCTATTTTCATATATGTCTTATTTCACTGGGAAACGGAGAACTGATGCATGGAATGGAATAGATAATCTGAGTTCCCAAGAGTATAAAAATCAGATTTTGTTCAGTAGTATGATATGGTGCACTTCATTCATGCTTAGCTAACAAGATGTGTTGTATCTACCAACAGCAGGTTTCTGGTGGACAGAATGCCATCCAGTGCTGGAAATAACAGACAAAAGAGAAAAAAAGAAGACAAAAAAAAAGAGAAATTCTAATGCCATAAATATCAGATTGGATGAGATTTAGGCCTCCGCAGGCCACCACGTTGAAATCAGCAGCTCTATTTCTAGGGCAACTAATCCTGTATTTGTAAACTATCTCCCTTGACAGGCAAGGTGTTCACTTCAGCTTTATCCCAAGTACATTTTCTGATGAGATAGATGACAGTTTTTTAAATACAAGCAAAAGCTCTGCGACAATACAGTTTAGGGGTGACCACACTAGAAATCGGTCTAAGTGTTCTGGAGCAACACCAGAAGTGTTCAGAAGTGCTTATTTGTTTACAAAACTGTTCAAAGGATGCAGGAAGTTACACTGAAGGAACTGGGGCTGTTTAGTCTGGGGAAGAGGAGGCTGAGGAGAGACCTTATTGCTCTCTTCAAATACCTGACAGATAATTGCAGTGAGAGCGGGGTTGGTCTCCTCTCACTGGTGACAGGTGACAGGACAAGGGGAAATGGCCTCAAGCTGCACTAGGGGAGGTTTAGGTTGGATATCAGGAAAAACTTCTTGACAGAAAGGGTTGTTAAGCACTGGAACAGGCTCCCCAGGGAGGTGGTTGAGTCACCGTCCCTGAATGTGTTTAAAAACCGTTTGGATGTGGTGCTCAGGGACATGATCTAGGGGTGGATTGTTGGAGTTGGGGTAGTATGGTTTGGTTGTGGTTGGACTTGACGATCTTGAGGGTCTTTTCCAACCTGAGCAATTCTATGATTCTATGACTAAAGGGACTCAGATTTTCTGAGTCCCTTTTCTGGTCCCATTTCTGGGACCAGGTACTTCAAACTAGAAAATGAACCAGTGCCTAAGCTTGATAGACTAGACACCAACACCTTATAGTACTAAATCCTGAAAGAAGGAACACTAGTCTTTGGTTCACATGAGAAGCTCAAAGGTCTGGAATTCCATTCCTGTCTGGAATGGGAGTCTATAACTGTGAATCAACCTGCCATGTCCTACCATAAGCCACATCAAGCATAAGAAACTGCATATGAAAATACAGTAGTCTATCTGAAAACCTAGGGTCATCGTCCTTTATAATTAAATATGAAGAAAAGTGTGAGGTTAAACCTCAGCTCTCCATAGAATGCAGTGTCCTCTCTCTGTTAGAAAAAAATATTTATTTAGGATTGAGAATCAGAGTTTAATGGAGAGATTCAAACTTCTCAGAAATTAACTGACACCTTTCACAGAAAGAAATAAAAAGGAAAATGTCTGTGTAGTTCTACTGGGGTACAGTGTCCAATTCTACTGCCTCACGGTATGATAAAGACATGGACATATTAGAAAAAGTCCAACAGAGAGCCATCAGGGTCATGAAGGGACTGGAGCACTTCAGTGATAAAGAGAGGCTGAAAGAGCTATCACAATTCAGCACAGAGAAGAAGAGGCTCAAGGCAGGTTGTACAAAGCACTACCTGAGGAGGAACTAAGTTTTACAAATACACAAACTGATTTTAAAGGGAAAGTGGGCTGTAATCCAAACAAAGCTGGCTGATCTTTGAGTGCAGAACTGTGCACAGACACCACGTTAAAATCAAGTAGAACTGAGTCTCTTACAGTCAGAAGAGAGGATTTTAAGCGGTGTAAATTTTTATTCCACAGATATAACGTGGACTGTTGCCACTAAGGCAACATAGATTTACTTACTCATATTTCTAGGAGATGGTGTGGGAAACTAGAATAATAGTGTGCATAATACAAATATTGTCAGAGACCTAAGGGAGATACTTCATAAATATCGGAGGCTTCACTGTCAACCAAACAGGTCCATCTAGCATTTTTAAACTGCTGAATGGTGTTTCAAAAACAAAGGGAGCACACCAAAGATGTACCATGAATTGAATTAGTTTCTTTCCTTCCTTGCTTTGACATATTAACTAAGACACAGACTTAAATTTACACCAGAACACGTTATAAAAATTTGGCAGAAACAAAGTACAAAACCCACAGGGAGTCAAAATTATTGCCTTATGTAACACACTAAAATACACTGGGGATGATTCAAAAGTCATGACAGAAGTCTGAACTGTCCACGTAATTTAAATATATTTAAGAACAAAAAAGAAGCAGACAGAATATTACTTCTCACTAAGGACATTTCTACAGTTCCAGACACCACATGGGAATCATACATCTGTAGATAGAACAAAAACATTTTCATAACAGTGAGTGTAATCTCACTGTTACTCTGTTGGAACTAAACTATGGTTCTCTGAACACACTGATCTCCATGGTTTGTTTCCTCCAGATGACTTCTGTGCATTAGCTAAACAAGATTTCTTCAAAAACAAAGCTTTATATTAGTGTGCATGTTTGTGCATGTGAGTCCAAAAGAAAAAAGTCATTAAGTACTATCCCAGCCACTACAGAATATCTTACAAATGATTGGGTACTGTTCATTTTTTGTCTAACAGCTGCTTTTAGTTTAAGTAGTTTACTGTTGCTAAAAGCTCTGACAATCCAGATACTTCTTGCTATCAAGGTTTATCTCAACCTGTTAAAGTCTAGATAAGGGGTTGCCAGTTTCCCTGCTTCAAAGGAGACAAGAGTAATTGGAGCTATAAACTCTCCCATTCATCATTAAAATGCACGTTTTTATAGGACCACAGAAAGCATCTGTATCTTCACTAAGACAAGGCATGCATTAGGCAGATTTAAACCGAGACGGCTCAATACTGCAGATCACATGTCTGACATTTACAGATGTTGATGTGCTCACACTCATTTCAGAAGAGGGGAAAATAGAACACACTTAGTCAAAAGATTATTTTACAATATGAGGTCCTCATACAGCACACTTCTTTGTTTTAGGTGAAGCCAAGAGCCCTTAGTCTTTCACCAGATGGACTTGGTACTTGTCATGCTTAGGTTATCCAGTTCTTTTCAGTGCAGTTTCTCTCACTTGTGCCTTGATATAAAGACAGTTTTATACAATGTTTGAGACTTATGCACTCCTGAAGATGATTTCAAACACTATGCCAAGGCCAAGTCTGACAACTGTGCACTTATTTGTAGAGGCCTCTAACAAAAAGTGGAATCTACCTAGCAACTAAATAGCCTTAGTTTGTACATTATGTTCATACTTCCTTATGGTTAATTTTATCGAATCTTCCTTTTTAATAGCTTGCAAATTCAACAAGGATAGAAGCACTTTCAAAGTGAGTTAAGTTTACTCATGCAGGGTGCCTTTATCAACAGAATACATAATATCCACAGTACAAAGTAAGGTTTTGCCAGAGATCAAGTTCAAATATGATTGATCATTTCCTTTCTCCTGTAATCAACAATTCTAAAATGAATCTCCACTTGTTTCCACTGGAATGACCGAAAAAAAAGGTTGCCTGATAAGATGATCATTGGTTTCTCTAGGAAAAGATATTTATATTTCACATTTTGTTATCACAAAAGAGGATTTTGGTTAGCTCACCACTGGCAGATAAACTTATGGTACTGCTAAAAAATCTACAGATTTCTGACAATTTTTTTCCGTTCATAAGCTGTCTCTATATATTCTACAAACTGTGGGTTTTGCAGAATTTGTGAATAACCTCCAGTAAGCAAAATTACTTGCTCCGTGAGAATGAATGAGCAAAAAACAACCACAGAGATATTTTAAAGATGTTATATATGTGGGTAGAGATGCGTTTCCTAAGGAATAAATCTCACAGGTTCATAAAATTATTGAATGTCTGAGGTTGGAAAGCACCTCTTGATGGCATCTGATCCAGGAAACCCTATTTAAAGCAAAGTCACCAAGAGCAGGTTGCCCAGGATGACTGGATATGGTCTTGTTTAACACATTAATCAGTGACTGGGATTAATGGATAGACAGCACCCTCAGCAAGTCTGTTGATGATACAACGCTGGAAGGAGTGGCTGACACATTGGAAGGTTGAGATGCCATTCAGCAAGACCTGCACAGACTGAAGAGTTGGGCAGAGAGGAATGTTATGAGGCTCAGAGACAAGAGCAAGTGTAGAGTCCTACACCTGGGGAGGAATAACCTCATGCATCTGTACAAGTTAGGGGCTGAGCTGCTGGAAAGAAGATCTGTGAAGAATGACCTAGATGTTTGGTGGACAACAGGTTGGCCATGAGGCAGCACTGCACCCTTGTGGCCAAGAGGGCCAATGGTATTCCGGGGTGCACCAAAAAGAGAGTGCCCAGCAGGTCGAGGGAGGTGATCCTCCCCTTCTACTCTGGCCTGGTGAGGCCACATCTAGGATATTGTGTCCAGTTCTGAACTCACCAGTGCAAGAAAGACAGGGAACTGCTGGAGAGAATCCAGCAGAGAGTCACAAAGATAGTTAGGTGCCTGGAGCATCTCCATTATGAAGAAAGGCTGAGAGACTTGGGGCTGTTCAGCCTGGAAGAGCTGATAAGATCCCCTTCAGCTGAGGGGGGATCTTATCAATGCTTATAAAAATCTAAGTGGAGGGAATCAAGTGGATGGGGCCAGGCTCTCTTCAGCGGTGCCCAGTAACAAAAGAAAGAATGGGCTCAAACTGGAACACAGGAAGTTCCATGTGAACATGAGGAGAAAATTCTTTATTTTGACGGTGACGGAGTACAGGAAAAAGCTGCCCAGAGAAGTTATGAGTCTCCTTCTCTAGAGATATTCAAAACCCTCCTGTACACTTTCCTGTGCGATATACTGCTTTAACATGGGGTTGGACTAGATGATCTCCAGAGGTCCTTTCCAGCTCCTACGATTCTGTGATTCTGTGGTCCTGTATCAGGCTCCTACAAGTGACTGGTCCTTCTCACATAATACAGTCTGGGGTGGTTGTTCAAGAATACTAAAATAAAATTAGTTCTGAATTTCCTTTCCTCAGAGAACTGTTGCATGGTAGAACTGAAAGAATTTTAAAACTCATTTTAAGATCTGGCAATCTGAACAACATTGGCATATAATTTTGAAGCAAGATGAAATATGCATGTACAAGAAGAAAGAAAAAAGCAAGATACTCGCAGTCTAATCTATTTAGCAATCTGTCTCTAATTTTAATGATGTATTTGTCATTTTATTACTCAGAAAATGTCATTTATATGAAACTGTCACTATGATATTAGAGGGGAACAGCTTGTGTTAAACTGTGCAATGTCTTTGCCAACTTTCAATGTTAGTTACATTCTACCTCCTTAGAATTTCCCTTGCACTTTCAGTATAACACAGATACTTTACTTCATGTACTACACTTTTGTACATAGCTGCTGTACAAAATGTGGTGGATACAGCAATCACTTATTTCGTTAGTTTGTCAATATGAAAGTTATTTTGAAAAGAATAGTCTAATGTGAGGAGAAAATCCAACAGTATCTTGAAATATCTTTAAACGTTTTTAAATTAGCATTGAGTAGGTGGAGATGTAATTACTTTGAAAGAGAAAGAATTTTTAAAAAGGTATTATGCATTTATTTTTCTCTGATGTTTAAAATTATTATCATGCCCAATAATCACTGAGCTGGAGGAAAAGTATGCCTCTTTTTGTTGTTCATATATTTATATCAATATCTTTGCTGGTTAATTAGTCAAATACAACAAATTCACTACTAGTTAACAATTCCCAAATCTGTAAAATATTCTGCAGGAAATAAACAAACACAAAGCCAGCATTCGCTGTGGTTTTTTTGTTTGTTTGTTTGTTTTTTTAAGATTTGTATGTAAGGGATTTAGCAGTCTTTAGTTTCTCATCTACCTTACAGGACAATTGTAAAGATTTTCTCATTTTTTTCATGTTCTATTCAAAATTTTTACTATGTATAAAAATAAAAAGCTAAAACTCATAAATCTCAGACCCTCAGATTTCAGCTATGTCTTCTATAGTGAAATGAAGAAAAGAAAAAAAAATGTTTAATTCTTATAAAGAATTGATACTTACATTGATTGCAAAGGACTATTTAAGAACTCATTCAACTCAGCAGCCTCTATGGAGGAGCATAACTTCAGATTCTTGCCCACGAATCCTCCACTTGTCATCAACATTTGCTTTCAGTCCATAAATCCTTTATCCTAAAGGATCCTAAAAAGATCTCAAATCTTTTGCCCTGTTTGTAGAGCTGTAGAATCAAGCTTTGCTTAATGACTTAGAATGTTTTTTTAATACTGTTCAATTGTCTTGATCAAACAATTCGTATAATTTCAGTATTTGTTCTACACTTCTCCTTCAGTTCATTTCTAATATACCTTAACTGGACTGGAGTTTAATTCAAGTTCGGAATACCAAGATTTGGGACTTTTGCACATGCACACGTAAACTTGTACTCTATAAAGTAATCATAGAAAGGTTCTGACCCTGCCACATGTGAATGTTTTGGACTAAATTCTCATCTTAGATGAAGCACGTATCAGATACAGCTATCGTCATGTTATAAGTATATCGCTATATTCTATCAAATAAACATCAGGTCTGGTATACAATCTGTCATTTGTAATTCTGAATCCTAAGAGATGTGTCTAGACAACTAATATAGATGCTGGAAAGATATATACTCAACATTCTGCTCCAGAGCAGAGGCCAGTTATATGTGCTCCCCACAGTCTCTGAAATAACTGGACCGAATATAACCATATTAGTGTTTTTTTTCTGTATTGTCTTTCATCTATACAAACACATATAATTAGTCTCCGAATAATAAGCAACTGCACCTCATCTATTTCTATGGGAGTTCATAGAATCATAGAAACACAGAATCAGAGAGTCAAAGAATAACTTGGGTCAGAAGGATCATCAAGATCCAACCCCTCTGCCTCAGGCAGAGTTGCCAACCACTAGATCAGGCACTAGGTCAGGTTGCCCAGGGCCCTGTCCAACCTTTATCTGAACAATTCCAGGGATGGGGCATCCACAACTGTTCTGGGCAGCCTGTCCCAGAACCTCACCACTGTCTGAGTGAAAAACTTCCCCAACATCTAATCTAAACCTCACCTCTTTCCGTTTAAAAAAAATTCTCCATGTTTTTACTCATGTAAAAAGTTGATTACCCTCCTGTTTATAATCTCCCTTTAAATACTGGAAGTCTCCCTGGAGCCTCCTCTTCTCCAGGCTGAACAAGCCCAACTCACCCAGTCTGGGTGGGAGTTTGTAGAAGTGCTCCAGCCCTCTGATCATCTTAGCAACCATCCTCTGGAGTCACTTCAAAAGCTCCACACTTTTCCTGAGCTAGGGGCTCCAGACTTGGACACAGTACTCCAGAAGAGGACTCATACGGACCGAGTAGTGAGGGACAATCACCTCCCTCTTCCTGCTGCCCCCAACTCCCCACCCTTCTCATGCAGCCCTGGATAATGTTGGCCTTCTGGGCTGCAAGCGCACAATGTTGGCACATTTTAAGTTTTTCATTTGCCAGGACCCCTAAGTCTTTCTCAGCAGGGCTACTCTCAAGGAGTTCTTCTCTGAGTCTGTATACATATCTGGGATAGCCGGACCTAAATGCAACACTTTGCACTTGGCCTTTTTGAACTCCACTGGGTTCACATGAGCCCACCTTTTGAGCTTGTTCAGGTCCCTCTGGATGACGTTCATTCCTTCTGCTGATTCAACCGCACCACTCAGCTTGGTGTCATTCATAAACTTCATGAGGGTGCACTTGATCCCATCATCTATGTCATCGATACAGATGTTAAAGAGTACCAAAAGTATCATCCCAAGATGGACCACTGCGGTACACCACTTCTCACCGGCCTCCACCTGAACATAGGGTTATACAAACTGTAATTAAACCAAAAGTAAATTTGAATGTGTACCCTCTTCCATACAGTTCCAGATGTTGAGACTTTCAATGTCAGACTATGCTATGTTTTTAAAAAGAGAAAAGGAATGTGTGGGAACCGTTAACATTCTTAATGTCAGTTTTGGAACTCTTATTTATGTTTATGGTGTTTCTGGCTGTACTGTATAAACAAGACCCTCCTGCAATTGTTACCCACATTCACCTACAGTTACAGTACTTCACAAATTTCACTGGTTTAATTGTGTCTTCAAAATAAGGCACTTACCAATGGGACTTAAGTTTATGCATGAAGCTAAACATATGTTTATGAAGGAACCCCAAACAGGTAATGTTATCCATTCATGTTGATATTATGGTGCTAAATGTGTCAGGAGGTGAATAATCTACCCATTCTGGATGAATCTCTGTAGGCATATTCAGTATTTAGAATTAATATCACAAAGTCTACATACGAGATTCTCTCTCAACACTTTGAACATTATGACAGAATTGAAAAGCTTAAAAACACACAGGATGGTGATAAAATGTACAGATTCTTCTCTTGCTGGAAGGATGATGTTTCCTGCTGTGAGATGTTTAAATTGGACGAAACCTAATGTATTAGTTATCTTGGTCAGCTATCTTGTACATGATAAACTGACTGCTTTCTCTCATGCAACATGTCCAAAAGCAGTTATGTTAGGATTCACATCAAAGACATCCTGTTAGGAGAAATATCCACTGTCGATTCTTGCACTCTTCCAGCTACCAAAGCTTCACACAGCTAGCAGCAGAGTCCCTAGGAACTGTATCTTAATTTTTTTTAAATTTCATGGTTTGACAGACTGCACTACATCTGCCCATACACAAGAATTAATCAAATGAAATATCTCTGATGAGATTTGCCAGCTGCTTTTGACTGCTATGTGGCAGCATGAAGCTATACTGCATTTGAAGAAATTTATGGCAGCTCTGTATCATCAGAGACACACAGCAAAGACAAAATCTGCTGCTGAGCCTGACCTTGGCATATTTCAGAAAATTTTTATACTTCACATCATCATTTAACTGATTCTTACAGTAGAACTATAGAGATCACCTGCATGAATAGTAACGTTAATCCTATGTGATAGAGCTGACTGATCCTCTACCACATATTACAATAAGTACTAAGGTGACGGAATCTCCTGAAATCAGATCAATTCTACTTCATGTTATCTTTTTACTGGAATAAACATTCAAGTTTTTTGGGAAAGCCTAACCCATTTAGACATGCCTTAATACACCGCTACACCGACTGTCCATCTCTGAAGCTGCAGTTTTGTGCCAGATTGCATTCATGCAGTCTTTTATTGTGAAAAAATCTACACAAGGGCAGTCCTCAATTCTCAGTACTGGACAATATCCCTAGGGTTTTAAAGGCGAAATGTCAGGTACTTGAAGATCTTCCTAGTTCTTATATTATATGAAATTTTTTAATTTCCTTAGAGCTGATATTGTATTTGTTTTGAACATAAGACAAAATATTAGGAGAAGTCTGGAGGGAAGTCCAGTACACAAGTGACTAATAACAATCTAATCCCCCTGTGCTGTTGGAGGAAAATATGTTTTTGCTTCTTTCTTTGTCAAGTAAACAGATAAATATATTTCCCCTGGCTTCAATTACAGGAAGTTGGCTTTACAGAAGAATCCCTTCAGTTTTGATTTCCTGTCAGCATTACTAAAACATGACCACAGAGTACAGTATTCTCTTGATGTGTTTTTTTTTTATCAACTCTAAGCCTTAAAAGGAGTGTTTCTAAATCAAATAGCAATATGTTCTAACTTGGATGGGTTGGTTTGCTTTATCTGTGCAATATATCTCCACTTTTAATGAATGTGTGAAACTGGGAAAGGGATAGAGAAAGGATGTGGCTTGAAAGAAAACATTTTTTTTTAAGTTATCTTCCCTTGATTTTCATCTCCTAAACTGGATTCAAAAGACTGACTGAATGCACTCACAGACATAAAGTGGTTCAAGCTGCTTTTTCAGTCTTCCCACAGCAGGTAGAAAACAAATCAAACCAAACCAAAATATCTTTAACCCCCATGTACAAAGGGCTTGTCTCAGGGAAATCAGTGCCATACTGCAATTTTTCCTTCAAGCAGAGCTTTTTATAGGTGGATCTTCCAGAGAAAGAGACCTGACAGCAACAGGTGTCATGAGCTGTGATCAAAACCTGCATGGTTCCTAAGCTGCTTTCTTATAGCTTGGTGCCCTGAGAACTAAAATCACTGTCCTACTTTCTCATTCCTAAAACTCCCTGAGTGTAGCCCTGAAAATATTTTCTCCTCTGTCTCTATAGAACTTTTCTATTTCAAGTCAGACTTCAATTCCCTACTCATCTGCAAGTGGTAGACCATCCTGAAGAGAAATCAAAAACTTACTGTATAAGCAGTAACCTCTTCTAAAAGTTACTGTCTTTTCTAGAGTGAGTATTATTTTTCTTCTCTCTCACACACCACAGAGCTTAGTCTTTACAGGCATGATCTTTGAAAAGAGGAAGGCAAATGTAGAAATGCAGCATGGTGTGATCATGGTACTTCATTCTTCATCATGCTCAAGGAATTATTGCTCTTTACTGTGCAGAATAATGTCCTGCAATAGAAGTGCTCAGAACTATTGCTGAATCTATGCTGAGGGACACAGACAGCAATGCAGAATGGGTAGGAAAAAAAAAAAGGGACTTAATCACTTCCGCTCTTACTAAGAATATAAGGAGGAAGGCACTTTTGAAACAGAGAAAGTGAAATGTCTTCAGACAGCTAAGTAGGCCAATAAAACTGCCAAGAGAGGAGTGAAGAGAAGAGCATTCCAAAATGCTGCCTTTAGCAGCCCGTAAGTCTTACCCAGCAGAGAGTCCAGTCCTACTCTTCCCTGTTTATTTTCTTCTTGTCAGCATTACAATAGAATAATAAAGCAGCAAGCAAACAAACACAAGCAAAAAAAAAACAAGTCAAGAACAAAAAGAATTTGAGTTGCTGTTTGTCAGCAGTGATGAGGAATCCCCTGGACCACACTGTGCCTGTGTAAACACCACTACCTTCTCTACCTCCAACCCAGGAGGGGAAGTCATGAACTTGTCTTAAGTGTCTTAAATAAACATTCAGAGGAATATGAGAATGACAAGGGTACATTTAAATATTTCAGTGAGAAGCACATCCAAAATTTTTGTTTGGCGCCCAAGTGAGGTGCCTTCCTGTAAGCCTTGGTTGCTTGAGCCTCCATAAATTTCACAGATTCCCTCCTGTATTTAGTTTGAAACTGCTTTACAGGTAAGGAATATTTTATGAAGTGAAGAATTTGTCAGTGAAATGGGAAACTATTTCTGTACTCAGTGTGGAGAGGCTGGAATTGTTGTGACCAGCCTCTCAGAAATCTGCCCTAACACTGACAAGGTGGAAGAGTACAAAACTCTGCTGCCACTTTTAAAAGGGAATGCACAATCCATAATCAAATAGGCAGGGAAATACCTCTCCAGAGGAAACTACACAGAGAGGGAACCTGGGGAGGGAGGCTGGAGAGAAAACAAATAGATTTCAGTTGGAAAACAGCCTGGACTCTGTCAAACATGGCAGTAAAACTGACATACTCTTGCAGACAGAGTTGGTAAGATCAGCATGTCATGATGGAAAACTCACTGATAAGAAAATTTGGGGGTAGATTTAATGCAAAGGCTATCTAAAGAAAATATTTTTTTAAGCACGTGTGTAAACAAGAAAGAAAGGTATGGCTAAATGAAAACTTGAGTAGAAAGTTAAACTCAGCAATCAGTTTTATAGAGTTACATCGACTAGAAAGTCATTAACACTAAGTAGAACCAGAGATAATTAAAGAATACCATGTTTACAGTCTCTTTGCTAAGATAAAGTGGGATGTCAGCCTGGAAAACCCATCCAGCACTGTAGAAGGGACTCATAACCAAATTGATTAGTATAGCAACCCAGAAAGTGCTCCAGTAACGAAGCAGGTTGCTACAGGAAAACGATTTGCTTTAAAAACAGTCTTAACACTAAGCCCTGCCCTTACTGGTAACTAGCAAAATTTAAGTGCAATAAAAGGGAAAAAGCATCTGGAAGGGTCTCTAAGGGCCTGTGCACCATTTCAATAAACACTGTGGGTGCACATGTTTAGTATTGATTCACTAGATTGTTTGGACATCTTTAGAGCCATGGCTGAGGTTGTTCATTTCTAACATTTAGGGCTTTGATGTGCAGACTATAGTTTCACTGATGGGTTCAAACTTGAACACAGCTGGTTGAACACTAATCAGGTCTATTCATCTGCTTCCAGGACAATAAGCACCAGTGAGAGGGCCTATATATTGCTTTAGGCAGAACAGGTACTTGTGCATACACACACAGAGAAATAGGCATACACAAAGACATATGTAAACAGGCTGTCAGGGCAGATCTGAATTGATCAGTTTGGACCAGCTATTCCAGAGTACAGGAACTCAGTTCAGTGCATTTTGTCCATGTAGTCACACTGCAGCTCCCCCAGTCATGGCACTGGACAAAGTACTCTGTGTGTTAGGACTGAAAAGATTGAGCAGGAAATTAAGAAAACCAGCTAAGTGTGGCATACAAGACTCTCACACCCAGCTCAGGTTTCTACTACAGAATTCTGCCATCACAAGTGCACAACTTCAGGATGCAAAAAAATCATACTGCTGAGTGTCACCATTAAGCTTACTCTTGTTATTCTTGATCATTAGACAAAAATAAACAGTCTGGGTAGACCTTTCCTCTCAGATTGTCCTATTCCTACACCAAGGCATTCCAGTTGGCATTTTGAAGTTTAGGGTAATCCTAGGTTATAACCTGTTTCCTGAAGTATCTGCGTGAACCAAGGAGTTCTGCATGATCAGCTAGATAACACTGCAAAGGCAGCTGTATGCATCTGTATGAGAGTGGTGTGCATACGGTTCTGTGCCCATATGTAATCTGTATCATTTTGTGCAAGCCTCTGGCTATTATGAACAGTTTGGTATGGATGGCTGCAGAGCACCTCCCCACAGATAACTGAGCCTTACTGATGTGGATGGAATATGTAGAAGGCTCTAGCATCTACCTTTCCCTTGTGTTAATACACTTGATCACAATCTAGGAACATCTGTGTGGATAGTTGCAGCCTGGTAGCTGTGAGCATTTCAAGACAGCAAGTATTTTTCACCTCCTACAGGTATTCTTGGAGACATATACTGAAGGGGTTCAAAAGCAAAAAAAAATAATGCTATGTGGGGACTTTTACAACAGAAACTTAAATTTCAAAAAATGATAGAATTGGGCAGTCATGGGGACTCAGCTGCCATGTGGTGAAGCACAGGACAAACAAGGGCTTTTAAAGGAAGGCTTAATGCAAAGATACAGTAAGCAGTGGCTTTTCTCAGCTTTGATTTAAGACAGAGAGAGGGAAAGAAGAAACTATGTGGTGGTGGTAGTTTTGTAACTGCTCCATGAAGTTACAGTACTGTTGAACTCAACGCTGAACAGCAGATGGTATATTTACGCCCAAGACGTGAGACTATTGTTGACATGGTTTGTAACAGCAATGTTGATGTAAATGCCTATTTCCTTGGATTGTGTATCATGATGACATTAAACCACAAGGAAAGAAAACCATCTGGAAAATTTTCATTTAGTATAATCTAAACTGAATTAAGTACCATAAACTCATATGTTACTTAAGGTAAAACTTCTCTTAAACTGAGAAAAAGACTATACTCCTTGTTCTTCAGCTGGCCTCCTCTAATCCAATGTGTTCTCCTAATGTCATATATTCTGTCTTGTTTTTAATAAACTGCTGTGAATTGCACTGTCTTGTATGACTTCTCTTCCAGTAAGATATTTTATATAACCTGACGGCAGCACTATCTTAAGCAGACACATTTCTCAAGATATCCCTACCATCTCTTAGGTTCTAAAGTGTCACAGGTTTTTCCATTAGTGCTTTTACACTAAGGTATTCTGAGTGTAAGAACTACATTAAAACTAACTGCTTCCATCATATCCCAGGTATTTATGCAGACTGGGGGAAGAACTCCTTGAGAGCAGCCCTGCAGAGAAGGACTTGGGAGTCCTGGAGTACAAGAAGCTGGACATGAGAAAGCAGTGTGCACTTGCAGCCAGGAAGGCCAACTATGTTCTGGGCTGCATTAAAAGAGGAATGGTCAGCAGGGAGAGGGAGGTGGTGGTCCCCCTCTACTCAGCTCTTGTGAGGCCACATCTGGAGTACTGCGTCCAGGCCTGGGGGCCCCAGCACAAGAAAGACATGGAGCTCTTGGAACGAGTTCAGAGGAGGGCCACCAAGATGATCAGAGGGCTGGAGCACCTCTCCTATGAGGAAGGGTTGAGGGAACTGGGCTTGTTTAGTTTGGAGAAGAGAAGGCTCAAGGGAGACCTCATTGTGGCCTTCCAATACTTGAAGGGAGCGTATAAACAGGAGGGGGATCGATTGTTCACAAGGGTGGATAGCGATAGGATAAGGGGGAATGCTTTTAAACTGAGACAGGGGAGATTCAGGTTAGATATTAGGAGAAAGTTTTTCACACAGAGGGTGGTGACGCAATGGAACAGGTTGCCCAGGGAGGTTGTGGATGCCCCATCCCTGGAGGTGTCCAAGGCCAGGCTGGACGTGGCTCTGGGCAGCCTGGTCTAGTGGTTGGTGACCCTGCACTCAGCAGGGGGGTTGAAACTCAATGATCTTTGAGGTCCTTTTCAACCCAGGCCATTCCATGAATCTATGATTCTACGATCATGTTGCCATAGTTACTATTTTTATTATCATCATCATTTTAAGGAAAAAATATTTTAATTGGAAGCAAATTGCTCTGAGTAAAGCTTCAGTGGAACTTTGATGTCCATGTTTGAATGAAAGTATATACTTTTCTCCTTTGCCACACAGGATCAATTTGGAGCATGCCTTGAGTGCTTGAAAAAGCCAGAATCAAAGAGTATATGAGGATGGCCAGAAGGTTCAGGAGGAGGATTTAGGATCTACCCACTAGCCCTAGAAAATGGGTTGACATTAATTACAGTAAAAGTAGGATCATATCTTCAGACATGGAAGCACAACATGCATAACGTCTTCTGTGACCATATGGTGTCACTGCATCTTCTCAAGTGTCCTAAACCAGAGTGAATCAGCTATTAAGTTATTCTGTTGCAAATTTCATGCCACATATCCTATGGCATAAAAACGGAGACTGAAAAATTTGTCTGTTCATTTTAGGGCTTACTTTGGTCTTGATCTTTTTATGATTTGCCTTTTTCTTCACAGCTGTTTTCTTTCCTATTTATTGTAAGTGTTTTTATTGGGACGTAGCTGTCCAGAAGTCGGTGCTTTTGAAGGCAGAGTTGATACACAACTGAACTCTTCTAAATGGCCTGCTCTGTTTACACGAGGCTTGCTAAATAACAAAGAGCAGAAATCAAGTACTGATCATCTATGTGGTTTTCATCATTTATCATCTACAGATTACAGTGTTCTTGCAACTGCAAAAGATAAAACCTTAACAGGAGATTGTAATAGAAAGGCAATATCCCTTTGTAGATCTTTGTTGTGCAAGCAGTTAATTCTCATGGCTCTCAGGAAGTAGACAGGTCACACAATCATTCTTAACACTTTGTAAAACTATAAGAAGAACTAGATTTGATATACAGATTATATTTGGATTTTTATAATTTTGGAAGCATGCCTTCATGGTTGGTTATTGGCAAGTTTCCCATTGATTTCAGGAGTTCTTAAAAAAATCCATTGATTTTATGAACCAATTAGAAAATCCCCTTTTTGGGCTACAAATAAAAAGAATGAAATATTTGCAATGGAAGATTTATAATCATACTTCAAACACTGTACATGAAATCATTTGAAGAATGATTTATTATTGATATAGTTGGAGTTGTTGCAAATATGTATTTAAACCATCAAAATTTCCATGCAACCAGAAATGCATCGAAAGTAGAAATTTCATCTGGATAATGAAAAACAAGCTATGAACTTACTGTCCCTTATTTGAACTAGCTGAACCAGAATGCCATGATGCTATAGGAGCTTGACAGTACTCAGCTGGACAGAGATACTCATCCAGTGATGCTAATGAGGCTCACAGCTGTTTTCTTTTTTTCCTAGCAATTGCTGTTGACTGTTTTTGGTATCAAGTACATCTAATACAGCACCTAGATTTGTTCTCTTTCCATCAAATTAAGTAACACTGGTAATACCAAGTGACAGTAATGGAGGCTCTTTCCTGAAATGAAATTGATTATGTTAAGAGACATTTTAAAAGCCAAACATATCACAGTGGAACTGTAAGAAACTACAAGCTTCCTGTCAAATGCTCATGTTTAGATTAAGCACACACTTTTCACTCCAAATTACTCTCCCCACAGTATGTTTGGGTCGTTGTCTATGCAGAATTCCAGTATGAATCTTTTGGAGAGGCTTAGCAGGATCACACCTTGATTTGGATTTATCTTTCATTTTATGTGTGGTCTTGCTATTGGATGCATGAAGATCTTTAAAATACCAGTCCTCTTTACTCTACACAGTAAAATCCCTTACTGAAATTAGGAGTGGTAGACACTCCTTTTTCTAAGGCTTTGTCTAACAGTGCAGTTCCAAAGATTCTTCTTTAAATAAGAAATATAATGCTAATTAGGTTGATATTTTTTATAAAATACTTTATTAAGAATAATAAGAGTAAACATGGTTACAAAAATACCAACTTTATTAACTAGTGAAGATGCCATTAATTACAGAAGATTGCAATACAGGTTATAACCACAGTGTTCCCTTTTTGTTAGGCATTTGGTTAGTTATCTTTAATGGAAGCATTATTTTTCCCACTTAAATATGAAAAAATACTCTTATCATACACTGAATTCCACAAGCAGCTCCCTGAATTGATCCCACACAAGGAAACACTGTACACAAATGCCCAAGAGTATATCTAAAAAGGAACACTGTAAAATTTTAGGATGAAAAGCCATGTCAGTTCCTGCCAGCAGCCCTAACATTCAAAAAACAATAACATACCAGTGCATGTGAGGGAGGAGGAAAATAACTGATAAGGAAAGAAGACTGAATAACCAATACATTTGGTTTTATATAGTTTTCATGGGAGTGAACAGGTTTACAACCAGCCTTCCATAAAGATGGCAATAAAGCCTCACCTGCTGTTGCAGTTGCTGTGTAGTCCAGAACTGGTGTGCTTTTTGGCGTACAAGGATGCATGTAGTTCAGTGCACAGCTGTAGGGAAAAGCATTGAGCAAATTTCTGCCCCTACTTTCTTGATAATCACATTCATTGATTTCAAGGGACATTTTGCCTGAGTAGATTTTGACCCTCAGAAGTATATTCGGACCCTTGTCTGAAAAACCCTGACTCGAGTAGGTCTGTCAAGTACATTGGCATTACACACAGCAAAGGTCTGCAGAATGCCTGGAAGAATTTTAATCTCAAACTACAGAAGATTTCAGCAGTAGCAGCAAAGATTTAGACCAGTACATTCCCAATGAGAGCTATAGTTTCTCTGAGGATCAGGGGATTTAGGAGAGAAAAAGAGAGAGGGGAAAAGAAAAACCTTTTTTTTAAAGGAAAAATGTTTTCATTAAGGAAAGGGAGAAGTGTCAGCCAGTTCCAATGCCCAAAGAAAATTAGTCATTGAGTCAAACTAACTACAGCAGCTCAAAATCAGGTCTTAGGTTTGAAAATTTTGTGTCCAGTTATTACACTTTTCAGAGTCCATAAATTAGTTGCAGTAAGGAAAAGGAAGATGAAAATCAAAGGAGTTTAAGAATGTCCTTAGATAAGAGTTTACGCTCTGTATCCTTTAATTATAATATGAACAAAATTACATCTGCAAAGTAAAGTCCAGATCCCACGGAAGTTATTAAGAGGCTTTTCACAAATTTAGATGGGCACTAGATTATGTCCACCTGTTATTATAGAAAGAAATATGTTAGAACAATGAATGAGTATTTATAGAGTGTCCTTTCTTAAGAGAATCCTGTAGTTATAACAGTTGCCTGGCACGGTACCATTGGTACCAACAAGAAATATTCACAGGAATAAATGAAGTACAAATTCATTACCACATATCATTATTCTTCTCTTCCCTTGCTTTTCAGAGTCTCATGTGCCCTCCATACAGAGATAGAGAGAGCAAGAGCACCTGATAAGCAAGTGCATACAAACATGTTAAGTTCTGGAGCATCAGCTCTGCACAACTTATTTTACTGAGGTGATGCCTAGAACAAACAGGTAAAAATCCTTACACATTGTCTAACAAAAAACAGTATTTTTTAATCATATATATATATGTGTGTGTGTATATATATATAAATCACGGCCTTCTGCACAGCAGAAGATTATAACTAAAATATTTTAAGATTCAATTTTTTAGATAGACATAACAAAACGCCTGCACATATAATACAGTGAGCACATAACAATTCCTAGGGTACAAAGAGTGAACATGGAATTATTATTTTATCCACATTCTACTAATGACTGAAAACAAAACTCACTTGGAGTTTTCTCAAAAATCTCTCTCAAAAAATTTAATTCTTCCAATATGCTGCAGTCAGTATATACTTAGTAAGAATACAGTCTTTACATAAATGGCAATAATTAATTGTAAATACAACAGGCTAAATCCTGCCTTCTTTAAGCCTGGTTAGTAAGAGAGACAAAAAGGAGTACAAAACCTTCAGGAGCAGCCAGAATAGACAGACTATCCATGTAGCATCCACAGCTTCAGGTCTCCAGTACAGCAAAGTTGCTTCTGTTCCAAAGAAACTATTTACATCAGGAGGAATTTCAGAGGCTCTGCTTCCTAAAATATTTCTTCCTATGCACCAGTAGATGTTGCTGGATGCTTGACACAAATCTCAGCAAGCCAAGCCATTTAAGCATGGGCTGAAATTCATCCTAGATGACTAGGAAATGTAAGCATAATTGAGTCTCATTGTAGCCAAATTGCACTGCTGAAGAAAATAATTTGGTGAGTTAACATGAGGATGGCCTCCCATGACAGCTCTCCTGAAATGGTTACTTTCTGCCAGGGCAGAACTCAGCCCTGCGTCTTCTGAATGAAATAAAATCTTCTTTTACATGTCTACATCATCATGTCAGCTTAGCGGCTATGCAGTTAGATATGATATATATACCTTACAATTTGCTACTGGAAACATATACAATTAGACTGTCACAAGTAAAGTAATAGTGCAGTTATTTATGCAATTGCATGTACAGTAGTAAAAATAACTGGATATGCGTTTTATCTACTTTCTAGAATTTACAGGGTAGTTGTTGCCACCTATAACTTACTACCATCTGCTAATTGAATAATAATGCCAGACATATGGTTACATATCTAAAGGGGAACAAGCACTTTTCACAGATGCTGATTATCTGTCCCCTTTCCAAATCAACATAAAGGAAAATGATGGTTCTACATGCAGGCAGGAAACACAAGGTGCTTAACTACTGGTGATGTTTTCCCCATTTTGTACAAGATTATCTCCCCGCAATAATTTTATTGCCCTTAAAGGGACTACACAAAGGATATATTTTTGACAAAATTTAGGTCAAATCTTATTAAATATTTGAAGTCTCTGAAAAGTTTATCAGTATATACCTTAATTTTCCTACTGCTGTCTCTCATCCAGGTGCCAGATTCAACTATTTTTTTCCTGCTGTAAACAGCATTACTTTTAAATAAATACATAGATTCCTTTCAATTTTTAACATTTACCTCTTCAGAAGGATTTGGACATATTTAGTTGAAATATCTTTTAGTGGCAAAAGTCTGTCAGTGGCAAATCAAGACTACTTTTTCAAATCCTATCAGATACACTTTCTAGCATTGTAAATTCACAGTTAGTTCTGCAACTAACTTTGAACAAATGATGAACAGTTTGCTAACCCATCCATTTCTACATCTCTTCACACATCCAGAGAGTTCTTTGAGATATCTCTTAGGGGACCACCTTCACACTAAAGGGACCAAATACAGAAATAGAGCCTATAAGCACTGTGTAAAAGGAAGCAATACTGAATTCTATGAGAACTCCATTGACTGAAGGCTTGTCAAAGTTTCTCAACCGTGAAAAGATTACTTTCAAAAGGGATGGTTTTTTTCAATGAAATATTGAAATTTTTGACCTCTCTTAAGGGGGTAAAAGAAACAGGGTCATATATGCTGTCTTTGATAGATGTATATATCTCTCAGTAGAACTTTTGTCATATCTGAAGAGAAGTATATGGCTCATAGAAAGAATAATTGTGTTAAATAAAGCTATAATATGTTACTCCTTCTAAGATAATCTGAAGAGCAGCATAAAAGAGGTCATATGATCTTTTTCTACAAAACCATAATCATCCAGTAATAATGTCTTTGCAAAATTGTTCACCCATTCAAGTATCTTCAGGAGATATGTCACCATACTTGCATATACTGTAAGTTACTTCAATATTTATAAAACAACACTGATAGACAAAACACCAATAACACCCATAAATATTAAAAGAAGTTCAACAAACTTGACTATCAAGTAGTTTAAAAATGGTTGATCTTTACATTACACCTTAATTCTATGCTGTCCAAAATTTCTCTGTAAATGGAAGCTGCTGAGTTCTTCAGGGTTTTCTGTAGGTCATCATAATCTTGTGTATCCACCGGGAGTAATATGAGACTCGAACAAAAATCCCAGGACGATTTCGAATGGCACATCCACGGCCAGGAACGATGACACCCACCACTATTTTCAGCCTGTTTTGCTCACAAACCAAGGGACCACCATAATCGCGCTAGGGGAAAACAAACAAAAAAAGAATGTCACCTCCTAAAATGCTGCAAGACACAGTGCCCACAGTGCCCATGTGGTTTCGCTTGGGTTGGACAAAGCTCAATGAACAGGCAATAAAATTATCCTTACCACAGGACAAACCCCAGCCTCTAATATCTTTTTCACAACCAGAACTTTTATGAACTAACATCAAAGTAATCATTCATTTGTTCATATGCAAGTAATCCTTCTTTACGTGTAATTCTAGTGACTTCAGACTACGAGCTCTTATTCTCCTGTTTCAGCTACCTGTAAGTACAGTATCATTTTTATAATGAGGAGGAAGTGAGTTGACTACTAAACATTCTTTGTGATAACAGTCTTTTCTTCAAAGACTACTGAGAGTAGTAACTATTATTACTATGCATCTGGCAGTCAACTGTATTCCAGCACCCTATGATGAGAATCAATGAACTAATTAGCAGAATAAAATTTTAAATAAGTAACATTTTGTAGAGAAAGAGACATAATTTGTTTAAATACTCATGTTCAGTATTCTGAGTGAATGAGACAGATATGCACCACTGTATGTATTCAGGGGAAATTTGGTGTACGTCCAACTAAGATCAAGGACACATTCAGCACGAAAGTCATCCAGTTAAATTAGAGTGAAACTGTAATTTAGTTCCATTCACATAGATTTTAGACTTGTACAAAGACACTGCATTTTTTATCCAGGCAAAACTGAATCTAGCAAATCAGTAGCAAAATTAGGCAGTAAATGTTTGTATTGGATAGGGAGACACAAATTCAAAAGATAAATGCTAGTAATTAACATTGTTATTTTCTCCGGATCACTAGAGAAATGACAATGCTTGACCTTTATTTGTTTGTCAAATTGATTTGACTGATAGCAATCATGAGGTAGCTAAGCACTTGAGGAGTAGTAGTGGTTGTAGGCCTCATATGAGGATGAGGATTTGGCTGTGTGCATTTGTAGTTTGTGTTGCCTAGGCAAAATAGTACAGAGTAGGTCAGTCCATGGGAGATTATCACAGTCATTACCCTGAGAACTATCAGAGGGTTTGGCTTATTCTTGCAGCAATGACTAAACCCATGTAGCATACAGATGAATAAGCAATTAGTGATTTTAAATCTGTGTGTCATAGACAGATTGAGATGGTCATCAGTGTACCTCTTAGGTCTAGGCTTAGAAAAGGAAAATGTCGTTGGTCTGATAGAGGTCCAGTTAGTAAGGTAACCTGTATGATACCATACCTGCCTAATTTGAGTAGTAGGGTAGTGACTAGTATTGTGCCTGCAGTAATGAGTTTCTACATGGACTTTGGGGAGTCATAGGTGTAGGCCATGCAGTGGGGCTTTTACTATGAAATGGTAATTTAGATACATTCATATAGATCTGGGACTTGAACACAGACACTACAGTATTAATCCAGGTGAAATTTATACTGAATCTAGCAAACTAGCTGCAAAACAAGGCAGTAAATGTTTGTATCACATAGTGAGATGCTGTTTCAAAAAATAAAAGCTAATGTTTAGCACTTTTCTCTGGCTTGGCAGATAAACAATGTGCCTGATCTAGTGGTTGGCAACTCTGCCCATAGCAGGGGGTTGGAACTAGATGAACTTTGAGGTTCCTTCCAACTCAAGCCATCCTATGATTCTACAATTTGATGTTTGACCTTTATTTCTTTTTGTTTTTGTTTTTCTAGGTGGCAGCAGATTATAAACAATAAACAATTGTCAATATCATCAAAGCTGCTCATAAAACACTTTCAAGAGTGAAGTTTTATCTGCCAATCTGATTTTGTTTCCCTGCTTGTTCTTTAGTGAGGAAAGTGGCTTCAAAGGGGAACTGAGGGAGCAGAAAACCATGCACTAATTAAGACTGATTGCTAATATTAATCAGTCGATTTCTCATTGCAAGGGAAGACAAAGTGCAGGATCCCCAGCAGACTTCCATCCAGATGTTTCATATATAAGCCTTAATATGTCTAAGAGCTCATCTAGGATGAAATATTTTAAGAAAAAAATGTATCAATAAAGTGGATCCTGTGATATATTAATAGTAAATGGAACAGACTTCATCTTGATGAAGACCTGTTTTTCCTATGGTTTGGTAGTACCTGTGGGTAGGGAAACTTTAACATTAGTGTTAGGAACTCATCTCTTTTTCTCCAGATATTAAATGCATAATAATACTCAGGACTGCCCTCCTTCCAGACATCATCTCATCAGACAGATTTTCAACACACAAAAAAAGATATCTTCCCATAATGAATGATTTATAGCATTTCTCCTCAGATGTCTTTTCTCCAACAATACTAGTCCCAAGAAAACCAACTGTATTAAACTCTATTGCAACCAAAGCACCACTTTCTCCTCTACTCACTGATATATGGCTCAGGCTTTTTTAGGGAGACCAAACTCCTCACTTTTCCAACTAATACTATATCACAGTACATTTTTGGATCTTTCTGTTTATTTCATAACTTTATTAACTTCACTGATCAGTGAACTTTTTTTTTGGATGTTGCATGGAAATCCTCATCTAGCTAAGGAGTTCAATTTGCTCAATTCTTTTTTTTCTGCTCCATCAAAATAAATTGCTGTTACTATCACACAACTCACTTTAGGCCTTATTATACAGAAGACAAAAGTATCTCAGTTTAGCAAAGTGTTTCGGCTCCTGAGTATATTTAACATGAGTGGTGGTAAAATGTAATTGATGGAAAGGAACTTTTTCCCACACTTAAGCAGCAAATAGATCATTAAAAACACAAATCATTTTCCAATGCAGAAGATTCATATCTTTTTTGTGTGCGTACAAGTTTGATGCAGAGAGAATAATTATAAAAAAACTCAAATTATTTCCCAGATAGAAAAAGTAAGGTTGATGGTTCTTAATACATTCTTAGGAAATGAAATATTTACCTCACAAGGCCCAGCACCAATGGTTTCAGCCACAGCACAGATTTCTGACTCATTCACAGTGATCTTCCCTTTGAGATATTGGTTGCATTTCTCATTTCCCAAAATAAACAGGTTTGCTACCCGGAGAAGGCCATCATAGTTAGATACTAGGATTGAAAAAAGAATAAAGACTTTATTCTGTTTTAGGAAAAAAAAAAAAAAAAGGTATTGGATGAACTTACTCGCGTATCTTCACTCACTGTACTTTCTCCCCAGTACTCATATTTTCATTCATCCTCACTGTTATCAATACTTTGTTCTTTAAGAATTTCTTATATTTGCTACAAACAAAATTTGCAATAAATGTGCTTGGTGTGCATGTCTCTTCAGTTCTCTGAGAATATCTAAGGAGGTTTTCAGTATTGGAAGAAAGGGATAGATTCTACTGCCAGCTTACTTTGGCATATCATAGAAATCAGGAAAAGTGTGAAATTTTGTCACTCCTGTTAGCAGAGCGAGGATTTCACTGCTTGTCTTAAACAAGGGTTAACATGTAATGGTGGCTGCCAATGATGGCCTAAGGAAGGATGTGTAACTTGAAAAATACTATAGCAGTACAGGGTTTTTCTAGTTCAGTGCTGGCTCAGATACACTGAATGACTTTGTACCTGCAAGACCACAGCTTTATGCAATCTACATTCATCACTGTGAAGGTCAGGAAGCAGGAGCCCCATGGAGTTTGTTCTTGTTCACATGTCAAAAGACAAGTCTGTACAAATTGTGAATTAAAATAGAGGGCCTGGACCCGTCCATTCTCTGTACAGTGATCAATAAAAAGTGTCAGCCTTGCCTTTCACAGAATTGTTATCCTGTTTACTTGAATACAAAAACAAAAGTAGCACTTCTTCCTTCCCTGCCTGGGATGCTATGAAGATTGTATTAAGTAGCACATAAAATATGGTACAAAGTCCTTAGATGATGGATGTTATGTATTTATAGTATTACATAACTCCACAACATCGCAAATTCCCTTATCAATTCTCTTAATCGCTTTCCCGTGATGCTGCACCATGCCCCAGCCCTACTTCCATGCTCCTTAGACAGCCGTTCTCTCTGGAGGATATCTGATATGGCCATGCTGGGAACATTAAACAGTCATCTAGGGGAGGGTTGGTGCTGATTATTTGCCACTCACTAAGAAATGTGGAGTAATGCTTACAAGGGAGAGAACCTTAGAATTCCAATGGTGTTTCTGCTCTGCTTTCAGGACAGCATGTGTATGTTGCTGTTGCTTACTAAGGATCTGTGGCAAAATGGCATTTGAACATAACTGGCAACTATTAACTTTATCATCAACACATCATTAGCCAGACATAATATTTACCAGACTAAATAAATGTCTCTTCACCAACATATTTGTATTTACTTCAGACAAAATCTGTGTTTAATACATTTTAGTAAGGTTACAGAGTCAAGTACTCAAAAGTTAGGAAATGCCAGACTTAGCACTACCTGTGAATCTTTATTACACTGTCTTTGTGTACATTAATTATCTTAATGTCTTGTATTATATGATTTTATATTATTTTTTCCACCAGGTGGCCTTCTTTGCGAAACAGAAATAAAGTAATCATGTAGCTGAATCAGAATTTTTCACAACAGGCTTAGAACTCTTCATTACAATTATGCCAGATTTTTTTAAATATGTAAAACAATTTTTTTTGCAGTTTGCTCTTTGAAATGTTTGAATCATTTTGTGTGCTCTCAAGGGGAAAAAAAATAAAGAATGGATTAACAGAAAACATTTAATGTTAATTTATCTTAGATAAAATGCATAAAGATTTACAAAATTATAAAAAAAGTTGAAACTGCATTTCATAACGAAAAGTGTTGGACAAGTGTGGCATCAGGCAATACCAGCAGCCTCACCTATAATGACAAGAGGAAGGGAGTAAGCTGTCAACGTATTCATTTAGTTTTTAAAAATAATTTCTTACATCCAGTGTATCCCCATCCATAAACACTGCAACTGGTCTTCTCTGGAATGGTACACCCAGAAATGGGCAATCGGATTATTTCTACAAAATTTGTCAATATGGCAGGTCTGAAAAGAGAAAACAAACAATAGACATGATGGATTTTATTTCACCTTCTAAAGTCTATCTTTAAAATAATGTTCACAGAAGTTAAAAATTGTGCCAATTCTTTTCCTTTCTTTTCCATCTTTGAAGACTATGATGGATTCTTCTACTTTTTTGTGTGTGTTACACTTGTGAACTGTCAAGAGATTTCTTGAAATGCTGTCACTACTTTTATGTTAACTTGGTTTTTCATCTTAAAAGTAAGTAATGATGGCATTTCATGTGAATATATAGGGTTTTTTTTTAACACAGAGAAATTTTGAAAGTTTATATGTAAACAGATGTCTTAGTTGTAATCTCCTATTTACTCCATAAATGAAAATCACGTACTGGTCAATGAATATTAAAATAAATAAATAAATGAACAGAACCACAAACTAAACCTGGTAATCAGGAAAAAAGATTGGCGTGATTTTTCAGAAGTAACATCTGATTTCTGAGTAAAGTAAAAGAGGCACCATTTCTGGATACTTCAAGTGAAATTCACCCACTTACTCAATGTATTCACTTTATGTGGTAGTGTCCAGAAACAACTGACATGAACATCTTATAACTGGAAGTTTATCCAATAGATATGTCATCCGCAGTATCACAACAATACAGAACTGAATTTGCAATTCTTATTTAGGAAGAATTTCATTCAGTAGCTGAAGATCCTGGAATTAGCAATAATAGCTACTAACCTGCTAAGTTTCAGTAAGACCAGATCTGATCCTGCAGGACCGTATACCAGCTGGGAGATATTCCGAACTTGCCTGTGCTTCTCTTCTCCCTTTCCTTTGATATTATGGACTCCAAGCCAGGCTTTGTAGTCTTTCAGATCTTTGTAACTAAATTAGGCAAAGCAAGTTAGGATTTTGCTCCATGGATAATAAAATAACCCCCAAAAGCTCTGCTTAACATGATTATACTAGAAGATCTTAACTAACACTTCAATAGAAGTCAGATTACACTGCCAATTCATATTCCAAAATCAACATCCTCAAATATAAGCTTTTGGTCTGAAGCCACTGCATAATTTCATCATTAACTGTGACTAAAGTGTGATTTTGTTTTCTACTAGTATGCAAGCATTTATATCTTTGGAAAGTATGAGCCTTCAAACTTTTCATAGTTTGCCCAAGTCTTCTATTTTATTCTGTCCAGTTTAGAAAAAGCATGAGATTATTTCCATAAAGAGCCAACTGTGTAACTACTACACTTGGATAACGTTTGTACTTCTGTGTAAAACAGCCAGAGTTTATTATTATTTATTTTATTTATTATTATTAATAATAGTAACTGAAAATGCCAAGGCCGCACAGGAATTCTGACATCAGAAGAGCAGTGTTAAAGACAAACAAGAGTGAAAACTACTGCATTTAAGAGGAAGTGTTGTGCTACTAAGTTACAAAAAATGCATGTATTTCAGTATTGCAAGACTACAGACTACTGTACCGAGAAGGGAAACACTGCCTTGCTGTGAGAACCCACTCTTCTTTTACCAGAGTACCTCCACAGATATGCTTATTCCTGTAAAACAAATGAATAAATACATAAATAAGGATATTTTTTTCCTACCCAGACAAAATATCTAAAGGTTATTGCTGTAAGATTTCATTCAGGTAGTCCCCTGGTACAGGGAAGGGTGGCTGAATGACAGCCTGTGAAAACATTTCGCTGTCTCTTTGCCCTACAGTTTGAATACATGTAGTAGCATAGCTTTGCAGATTTTCTCCATTTTGCATGAGCCAACATAAAAGAGAAATTCAGTTACTCTGCTCATTTAGTGGTTTCAGAGTTGGATCTATAATGAGAGATATTTTAATAAATATTTAAAAAGTGGACCTCTTTTTAATAAGAATTGGACTGAAACCTTTAAGCAAGTCCCCAGACTGCCATCGCATGTAAACAACATTTTTCAAGTAGGTATTATTCAAAGCATTCACCTCAAGGTGGAGAGTTACTATTTGATTACCAGTCCTATGAGATTTCTGTCCCCACATACTTCAGTTGGAAAAAATCTGCAATGTGTGACATCCTACACATGATTATAGAAAATCTGCAACATAATATATCAAGTAAAATTAAAACAATTAAACATGATATTTCTTTCAGAAATAAAGATGACTGTGGAATGCAGATTAACTAGTTTCCTTCTTTGTGCCTCCAAAGCACAAAGTTGTTGTTTCTGTTTTTTTCTGGGGGGGAGTGATGTGGGCTTTTTGTTGTTATATTTTGGTTGAGAAACAAACTATGTGGTCCAAAAGGCTGGATTCTTTATAAAATCATGATTCTAAGCAACCTGGTCTACTGGGAGGTGTCCCTGCCCATAGCAGGAGTTTGGAACTACATCATCTTAAAGGTCTCTTCCAACCCAAACCATTCTATGATTCTATGATTTCCAGTTTTATTATAAACATTTCACAAAGAGGAGTATAAATGTGTGTTCCTGCTTGTTCGCTTCACTATTTACCAATGTAACTTCACAAGATTGCATCTTGTGCTTTACAAGACTGACTAGTAGAGAGAGGAACGTTAAACCTCTTATTTAAACAAATCACAAATCCAGAGCTGATTTCCTGAAATGAATGAAATTTCTCCAAATATATTTAAATATTCCTGATAACTGAATCAGATATTTAGGAAAATATATCACTGATTAATTTAACATTCAGAAGTGGACCTCGGTTGCCAAGTATGAGCACAAATTTGTAAGCATCAGCAAGAATTTGCCATTGCAGTTCCATTTTGAGATGAATAGTTATTTTTTTCCAGAATAAAAGTTAGGAAACAGCATCATTTATGAAACTCTTTAATCCTTCATGAAAAATCATGGAGTCATTAAGATATTGTTTCAGACAAAAGGCTATCTGCTTCCCTGGCAGCAGTACACAATAAAAGTACGTTTTTATGCCTATATGTAATACTTCAAAATATATTTTTCTGCTGAAGTATTGCAGGAATCTTTTTCATAAAAGAATCTTCAGTCTTGTATGCACTCATCTGCTTAATGGAATTCTGTAGTATGGCACAAAATCCATTTTCATTTATCTATTTAAATTTTAGGCACCCAGGTATAGTTTCCCTTTCCTGGCAAAATGTTCCCCAGCCATCAAGGCTGCTTTAAAAACAGTGGCAAGATAAGCTTTTCCACAGAGATTCAGCATTCCAGCCCACTTATCTGTTTATTTAGTCTAATGATGTTACTCTAGATATTTATTTCTGGACTATCTACTAAACTTTTAGAACATTCCAGTTCTGATCTGATCCGAGGAGCTGGAAACATTGGCAGGGCTGGTAAGGACTCCCAGGATTTCTTCAGCAGTGAAGTAATTCAGAAAATAGATTTTTTTGTCTTCTTTTTCCCCAGAGTATTGGTGCAGACCTACTTTCCAATACAGTTTTTAAAGGGGTGACAAAACAGAATCTAATAGTAATAATCTATACTTTATTTTCTGCTAGTAGACAAGGAAAAAAAAAGATGCATGAGATCTATTTCCTGTTATTAACTAGTAATTCACACTTCTAGCTGATGAGTTATGAACAGAAGAGGCAATAATACTGTGTTCTGGCTTTTACACAGTAGCAAACTAAGATGTGCCATAATGTAATACACATTTCCAGATGTACGTGTTAGGGTTTTGTTTTACAGAGTGAAACAGATCTCCTTAAAGCCCCTACTTATTTTTTAATGCAAAATACCATTTAATTGCATGCAATGATATGAACAGAAAGCTAAATTGGACCTGGGTATATATCCCAAATCCTTTCCTAAATGCACTGCTGCTAAAAAGTAAACCTTGACATGAAACTCAATTTTCTTATAGCAATCTATAAAATAAACAGTTTAAGGCTAAATGTGGAGCCAGTGATGTGAAAAGGTATGCAGCTGCCAATCTAAAGAGCAGAATGCTATGGATGCTTTAGAAGCTCATATGTGTAACTCAGCAATAATGAACATATAACCTTTTCACTGGTGGAGCAATACGCAACAAGATGGAATCACCAGATGTTCCAGGAATGCTAATTTGTAAATGCCTTTTCAGGATTTAACTACAGGCTAGAAGTATCCTTATTCCAATCAATGTTTTCTACAATTTGAAAACAAACATCCTACTAGATGCACTGTCCTTTTTTTAAAATGATAGTTACCTGTATGTCAAACTAACCACCCATCCTTCGTTAGTTTGTGTTGGGATTCCATTTACAACTCTCAAATGTTTTGTTGAAGCACAAGGAATGACAGTATCTGAAAGCAGGTCCAGAGATCACATTTTACTAAAAACAGCGGTAGGAAACCTGTACAGTTACACATAAGGACCACAAGAAGGTCAATATTTATCATGGATTGGGTATTCTTTTCTGAGCTAATGAAGTATATTTCTAAAACATCAGAACTACTTCAGTGAAGTTGGGTTCAGTCCATACAGATTCAGTTGGGAATATAAAAAAAAAGCATATTTTTAAATTATTACAAATTTCCATTTTTATAAAGCAAATAATGAAAGTTGTTTCCATATCTCACCCCTTGCAAGGAAGAAAGGTGAGTATAAAAAATACAATAAAGCTGTTCTGCATTTGCCTTTTGTAAAAATGTTTCCCAATATGCGTATTTTATATCTTTAACTGTTCATTTACTTCCTTCCCTCGGAAATAAATGGCTAGTCTTGGAGGACATAATACATGCAATGCACAGTAAATCAGAAACTTACTTACCATCCAAACTGGTTGTAGTAGGAGTTGTGTCACCATCGCCTAGACACACACAATAAGATATCCTTAATACAAAATTAAAACACATCTTAAACTTGAATATAATTATAATAAACAGCAAAGGGCAAATTGTTAATTTTAATATTTCATGAAGTTTAAAACTTCAGTGATTTTATTAATACTCTCTAAAAGCACAATTTGATAAGATTTAACAAGATGGAAGAATTTCATTCCAATAGAATGGAGTAAGAATGAAACACTCTGCAACAGAAGTTTCGAGCATTTTTCTTCTTGGCTGAATCTTGAATACATCAGGCTATCTGTCATGTTCAGTTTCTACATCTCAGTTAAACATGACAAGGCAGAGAAATGAAATTGTGATTTTTCTCTAAGTTTTCAGGAACTGTAGAAGTAATACAATTAAATCCAGATTAGTTTTGAAGAAATTTTCTAATTGCCCTAAATATCTTTGAAACTTCCAAAGTTCTTATATGTTGCATGCAACAAGAACTTATCTTTATCAAAATGTGTTCCCCAAACTCTGGCTTGTTTCTTCCATCTAGTCCAAGTCACAATGCAGTTACAATAAGGTTGCTTAAATTTTATTCAAAATTTTTGCCTTCAGTGAAGTCTTCAATGTGGCCCAGTGGTATGAGCTAGATGTATGGGTGCAGCTGCTGAAACTTTGAATGGACAAATGATAAACTGTCTCATCTAACTCCATTTCCATCATTATCTGTATATGTAAAGTTATATGGTTATATAGATAGTCAATTTCTGTGTTTATGAATTTGTACATGTATGTATATATATGTATGTACATCTACATATGGCACAGTTTAAACAGACTGGTTAAAGGCACCAAGTAGACTTGGCAACTGTCAGCAATTTGCCTGTATCAGTTAAACTGGTTGCTAGTATGTAAGCAAGCTACTCATAGTTTAAAACTAGTCCATGCAACTTACATTTCTAAAATAGACATATTCCAGCTTTGGCATTTGAATCCAGGAATCATAATTCTCACCATTACTGACAATACAAACTTTACTCTACAAATGACTTTTGTGAACATTTCCTTAGGAGTAGATCAATCGAGATATAGAACTTAGAATGAGTGAATAAAATGTATATTTCTTCAGTTATTGTTCTTTATCTACATAATCTTTTGCACAATTTGTTTACTCTTCACATAAATGAAAAAAAAAATAACCTACAACTTCTTATAACATCTCTTAGAGATACTGTAGTTCAGACTATGAGGAAATGCAGCAAATTGCTGCTAGGAATGGATTTAACATTATCCTCAAACTCCAGAGATCACAGACATATATTCAAAAGCCTAAGTTACCATTTCAATGTCCTCCCAGGATACACAGCTAAGTGATTTTGAAATAGGAATTGATGAAAAAAATCTTGAATCTACATGCAAATTGCACATTTTTAGGCATAAATCTATTTTTTCCACCTAGCTCCATCTTATTACTGAATTCTCCATGATTTTTATTTCTGTTTAGTTAAGCTATGTAGCTTTATAATATGCAACTTTAAAGGAGTGATTTTCCTAATTTTTGCCAAGAGTTAAATCATCCCACAAACATCCAGAAGAAGGAGCTAGTATCTATAGCACATATACACATCAGCATATGTATAGTGAGCTATCCTCACTCTAAACAAAAATACAGAATACACAGACTATGAAGCTTCATAGCACAGAAAATAGCTGCTCTCCCTGGGTTTCTTAAGGCCATAGCCAGCATTCTGACCACTAGACAACTCTTTGTCTCCATCCAGACCTCATTCAATAGCTAGATTTGCTGGAAAATGTTTGACTATCTGTAATAGAGCTTTTATGCTCCTACTGCATAAATAAGTCTTGATATCTCCAAGCTGGTTAAAGAAAAGGACTTCTTGTTCATATATTGCAAAAGCAGCTTCCTCCATTCCTTCTCAGTCATGCACAATTGATTCTTGATTCTTGAGTTACGTTATTTCTGCTGCCACAAACGACAATGGAAACATATATATATATGCATGTGACACCATGTCTTCTGAGAATACCGCTGTCAGTGCCTGAGGCATAGTAAGCACTCACATCGAGAAATAGGGCAGTAATCCCAGGGAATGAAAGGATCATCCGTGTAACACCAGGGTCCATGAAAATCATCATCTGGATTGCGGCAATAGTTTTTCTTCAGTTTACTAACATCTGGTTCTCTGAATATTTGTATATGCCTATAGGGAAAAAAAAATTCAACGTGCTGAAAAGCTTTATGCTATAGCCCAGATTTTCAAAGGTTAAATACTGCTTTGCTCCGCACTGTAATAGTAGCTGATTGAGCCTACAGGTCAGGGTTTAGAGCTGGTTAAAACCAAAGGGAAGCTGAGACAAATATTTGTTGGATCTGGGTCCAACTTTCCTCTGGTTGGTATTTTAAACACTGAGTCCAGTGGACAGCTGGGAGATTTCTAGATCTCTCACTCAAACTCAAATCCATGGATACCTGCAGGAGAAATCTTTAAACTGATTTGAAAAGTGTCTATGCTGTGTTCAGCAAATCTGCCTGGGAACACAGGTAACTTCTCCCTGCAGGTTAGCAGTTAGCAGAAGAGAACACTGAATCTGCATAGAAGAAAGCTAAGCTGTAGGTAAAGGAAGCAAAAATGTGAGGAAGTTAACCAGACAAAGCAGCAGGCAAGGAGAAAGATGAATGGCTCAAATTCCAGTTATAGGTGACCTAAGCAGCAGACCTACACGAAGTATTTTACTAAAGATGAAAGTCCGGGGTGACAATCTGAAGTGGAGAAAGCTGTTTATTTCTGGTCTGTCAGACAGCAGCATACAGGCTTCTTAAGTTACAGCTGTGCTGCCCTCTGAGCTCATAACCATCCATGTGTGCTACTTCTGGCATACCCAAAACCAGAGTAACTGCTGAGGTGAGACAGATAATTTCCCAGTCTTTCCTGGGTGGAAAATTAGTGACAGTAAGAAAGGCTGAACTGTACTCATGAACATACCTGCATCATGCAACCAGTTGGTACAAGATTCAAGCTGTATCCTTCGCAGCTAACTGAGGACTTATCTGAGCTCTCTGAAGTCCTAATCTTAAATCTCCTGCTTTAGATAGAAAGTAGGCTGGAATATATATGGTGTCTCTGACCCTGGGTAGGGGAAGTAACACATAGTCCAGCCTGTGATTCCAGACAGTGCCACTGAAATCTGTTTTTTGTAACACAGCTTCTCTGAGGGTTCACTTACTGACTTACATTGATCCTATTACTCCTGAAATTTATTAATCTACCCTTCTGAACAAACAAAGACAACACGGAGGATCCTGGAGTGACTGAGAAAGTCTTTTGTAATTTCTGCTGAATCATTTTTACTTTAACAAGTAAGTTAAAAAAAATTTGCTATTTCCACTGCTTGGAAACCAGAAACCAAAGCAATGATACACAATAGAAACTGTAATTTGCTTTAATGGCATTTGATGTCAATGTCATTAGATCATAGACTCATCATTCAATTTCAGTTTGCAAGGGACCTCAGAAGGTATCAAGTCCAACATCCTGCAGGATGAGCTGAGAACAGATCAAGTTGCTCAGGAATTTATGGTGTTCAGAACTTTGAAAAAGGCAAATATAAATATTGAGCAAATGTAACGTAACCATTTCCTGCTTTATTCCTGCTATTCTCTCATAGAAAAAAAACCGACCAGTAAACTAAACACTAAGAAACATGCCAAAGCCTGCAATTAGTGGTTAGCTTGAACAAAGAAATGTTGTGTAATATAGTTTAGGGAGAGGAGAGGAGAGGAGAGGAGAGGAGAGGAGAGGAG